>NW_007257986.1:25791-62066 GCF_000164805.1 Carlito syrichta | reverse complement strand
TGAAAAAGTGCTCAGCCTCACTCATCCGAGACATGCAAATCAAACCATATTGAGATACCACTTAACTCCTGTAAGAATGGCCATCATTAATAAAACAAACTACAACAAATGCTGAAGAGGATGTGGAGAAAAATGGTGTCTTTTTAACAGACGAGGACTAGTCACTGGACACCCATTACAGAGGATGGTCAATCACTAGGGCACCCAGAAAAGAGGAAGCTCAGTCATTGGTAAATCTGTCACAGAGGAGAACTATTCATTGTGACAGACATCACAGATAAGAACTAGTCACTGGGTAAACAATTATGATGGAGGCCCAGTTACAAGAATACCCAGCACAGAGTAAGACTAGACACTTACTCTTTCTTTTTTTTTTTTTTTGAGTTGGAGTCTCACTCTGTCGCCCAGACTGGAGTGCAGTGGCCGCTCCCGGCCACTGCAGCCTCAACCTGCTGGGCTCCGGTGATCCTTCCCCCTCAGCCTTCCGAGTAGCCAGAATTACAGGCATGCGCTACCACGCAAAATGGAGGAGGGCTCTTCACTGGTTCAAAAAACAAGATGAGTCCAGTCACCAGGGGTACACATTTATGGAGGAGGTCCAATCACTGGGTCACCCATCATGAAGGAGGACCATTAGCTGTAACAACCATTAAGGAGGAGACCCAGTTAGTAGGACACACATAACAGAAGGTTAGTCACTGGTGCAAACACAGAGAAGGGCTAGTCACTGAGGCACCAATTACAGAAAAGGCCCACTCATTGCAGCATCTATTTACAGAGGAAGCCCTGTCACTGTGACAATGATCACAGAAGAAGACCTGTCACTGCAGCACCTATCACAGATTACCATTCACTGGACCACCATACAAAGAAGAAGACCAGTCACTCCGGAAGTCATTATGAAAGACAGTCTGTAACAGGAACACACATTACAGAGAAGGGTTAATCACTAAGTCATCAATTATGAATGAGGGATAGTGACAAGGGCACTGAAAGTAGAGGTGCACTAATGGAAGCACTCATCACAGAAGAGGACGAGTCATTTGGGCATCCATCACAAAAGAGTGCTAATCACTGGGACCCATATTATACAGGAAAACCAGTCACTGTGGCTCCGATCACAGAAGGCTAGTGCCTGGACCACTCACAAGAGATGAGATCTAGTGACTGGGACAACATCACAAATGAGAGCTAATCAAAGAAGGACCAGTCATTGAAGCACACATCACAGACGAGGGCCACTGTAGCACCCATCACAGAGGACAGCCAGTCAATGTGGCATCCATTAAGAGGGAACTCAATAACTGGTGCTCCAGTCACAAAGAAGGGCATGTCGCTAAGGCATTCATCACAGTGGATGCCCAATCTTTGTGGTACACTTCACAGAGAAGGGATATTGACTGGGACACCCATCATAGAGAAGGACAAGTCCCTGGGGCACTCATCACAGAGGGGAAACTATCAAGAGGACACTGTCATAGAGGAGAATGAATCACTGAGACACTCATCACAGAGGTAATCCAGTCACTGAGGAATATGTAAAAAGGAGGGCCAGTCAATAGGACACCGATAACAGATGATGTTCAAAAACTGGGGCATATATTATAGAGAAGGGCCAGTCACAGGGACACCCATCTCAGAAAAAAAAGCTACTCACTGCACCACCCATTACAGAAGATGACCAATCTCTGGAGAATCCATCACGTAGGAATAGTAGTCACTGGACCATGAAACTTGTAGGAGGGTCACTCATGGGGGGCACCAATCATTAAAGAGGCCCTGTCAAGGAAACACCTGTCATGAAGGAGTATCAATCACAGGGACACCCATCTCAGAGGGGGCAATCAACTGAAGCACCCATTAAAGGTAGAAAAAAATCACTGAGGAAGATCAGTCAGTGGGGCAGCCAGCAAACAGGAGGGTCAGTAATGGTACAAGCACCACAGAGGAGAACCTGTCACTGGAGTTCCCATGATAAAAGAGGGTTAGTCACTAGGGTACTCAAAAGGAGAGCCAGCCACTGAGGCATATATAACCGAAGACTATTCAAAGGGGTGCACTGCACAGAGAAAGGCTAGTCACTGGGGCGCATATCACAGAGAATACCAGTCACTGGAGCACCATCAAAGAGTAGACGAAGTCACTGAGGCATCTGTAACAGAGGAAAGTCACTGAGTCACCAATGCCAGAGAAGTTCCAGTCACTGAGGCACCAATTACAGAGATGGGTCAAGATGAGGGCTATTCATCCCAGATGAGGGTCATTCACTGGGGCACCCATTAGGAGGAGAGACAGTCACTGAAACACTTAGAGAGGAGGACCATTCTCTGAGGCAAGAATCCCAAAGGAGGGCCACTCAGTGGGGACACAGATTATAGTGGAGGGAGAGTCACAGGGGCACCTATCTCAGAGGAAGTCCAGTCTCAAGGCACCAAATAGAAGAAAGGCCAGTCGCTGGGGAAAGGTTCACAGAGAAAGGTCAATAGTGGGGCATCCATCACAAAGGAAGCTCAGTTACTGGGATGTATAATCACTAGTACACTCATCTCATAGGTGACTCAATCAATGGGACACTCATCACAGAGGAGAGTTAGTCACTGAGGCAGTGATCACAGAGGAGGGCACTCACTGGGCCACCCATCACAGTAGAGGGCCCATCACTGGGACACTCATTATGGAAGAAGACCGGTCACTTCGTCATCCATTACAGAGGAATAGCAGTCACTGAGTAATGTACCATAGATGAGAGGCAGTCACTGAGGCCCCCATCATAGAAAGTCAGTCACTATGACATGGATGACAGAGCAGGCACAATCACATGGGCACACATCACAGAACGCAGCCACTGAGGTAGCCCTCACAAAAAGGGCCTAGTAACTGGGGGTGCAAATAGAGAATCACAGAGTAGCCATTAGAGAAGAGGGCTGGTTAATGTGTCACCCATCACAGAAGAAGACTAGTCACTGGGTCATCTGTCACAGAGAAGGACCAGTCACTGAAGCATCATGACAGAGGAGAGCCAATCACTGAGGCATCCATTACAGAGAAAGTGAGTCATTAAGAAAACCTTCCCAGAGGAGGGCGAGTCACTGAGGCCCCAATCACAGAGGTTGGCTATTCATGAGATACCATTTCAGAGAAGGTTAGGTCACTGGGGCACCCATTAGGAGGAGGGTCAGTCACTGAAGCATTGATAACAGATGAGGACCACTCACTGAGGTAGCCATCACAGAAGACGACCAGTCACTGGGGCACCCATCTAAGAGGAGGCCCAGTTATGGAAGTAAACATTAAGAGGAAGTTCAGTCACTTAAACACCCATCATAGAAATGGTCAAGTTACTGGGGCATCCAATAGGAGAAGGGCCAGATACAGAGATACTGATCACCGAGAAGGACTAGAAACAAGGGTACCCCTCACAAATGAAGCCTGGTTACTGGAGCATCCAACACAGAGGAAGGCTAGTCACAATCGCAAATTTTACAGAGGAGATCCAGTCTCTGAGGCACCCATCAATGAGTAGAGCTGGTCAATGGGACAGCCATCACAGAGAAGGCCCAGTCACAGAGGTACCCATCACAGATCACAGCTAGTCACTTTGGCACCCATCACAGAGCACAGAGATGGGCAGCCACTGTGTAACCCATCACAGAAAAAAGCTAGTTACTGGGACACTCATTATGGAAAAGGGACGGACATTGGAATACTTTCACAGAGGAAAGACTTTCACTAATGCATCAATTATAGAGGAGAGCCAGTTACTGAGGCACCAATGCTAGAGTGGACCAGTCACTGAAAAACAAATGTCAGAAGTGGGCCAGTCACTGTGGTACCAATTAGGAGGGGGACATGTTGGGGAATCTTTCTCTGAAGCACCGATCAGAGAAAAGGGCTAGTCACTAATGCAACCATAAAGAGGAGGTTATTCGCTGAGGCTCCTGGCTCAGAAGTGGTCCAGTCATTGGGACACTCATTAGTAGGAGGGCTATTCACTGGGGCACCAATCACAGAGGAGAGCCAGTTACTGGAGTAATGATTGCATGTGAGTCCCAATCACTGGGCATTCATCACAGAGTTGGCCTGGTAACTGGGGAACACATCACAGAGGACATCCAGTAACTGGTGTACCCATTAGGAGAAGGAATAGTCACTGAGGCACCAATCATATAGGAAGGTTAGTAACTGGGGCACTCAATATAAATTAATCACTGACACTGTGGAACCCATCATAGAGGAGAAATAGACAATGGAGAGCTCATCACAGAGAGTCAGTTTCTGAGTCACCCATCACTGAAAAGGGCAAGTTAATGGGGCAGCCATCGCAAAGGAGGTCCAATTACTGGGGCATCCATCACAGAGTAGAGATATTCACTGGGAAACCCGTGATAGAGGACATCTATCACAGGACAGGACCAGTCACTGGATTACCAAATATTGAGGAGGGCCCATCAATGAGGAACCCATCACACAGCAGAGTAGTTAATTATGACATGAGTCACAGAGGAGGCACTGTCACTGGGGCCCACATCACAGAGGAAACCAGTCACGGGGCAGACATAAGAGAGGGGGCCCAGTCATCAGTGCATTCATAAGAGTGGATGGACATTCACTGGGCAGCCATCAAAGAACATGTCCAGTCACTGGTGAACCCATCACAGTTCAGGCCCATTCTCTCTCAGGCACTCATCCCAAAAAAATCCCAGTCACTGGATCACCCATAAGAGAAGCTGGCCAGTTGATAAGGCACATGTCACAGAGCTGGCCAGTCATGGGTACATTCCTCACAGAGGAGGGATAGTAATTTGCCCACCCCACACAGAGCAGGGCTATTTTGGGTACTCATAAAAGAAAAGTGCCAGTTACTTAGGAACACATTATGGAGAAGGGACTTTCATTGGAATAACCTTCACAGAGGAGAGCTATTCACTGCGGAAACCATAATTGTAGAGCGACAATCACTAGGACACCAATGAATAAAGACACAGTCTCTGTGGTACACATAATATTGTAGGACCAGTCACTAGGGCAAACATTATGGAGAAGGCCCCATCACAGGAACACCTAACACAAAGGAGGGTGTGTCATTGGGAAAACAATCACAGAGGAGTCCATGACACTGGGAAATCCATTGTGAAAAAGTCTAGTCACTGGGTCACTGGCACAGAGCAAAGTCAATCACAGGGAAAACTACCACGGAGTAGTACTGGTCACTGGAACACCAATCACAGACAAAAGCTAGTTACTGGTGCATCCATTATGGATGAGGGCTAGTGACTAAGCAAACCACCACAGAGGATGCAGAGTCATTGAGTCACCTATCACAAAGGAGTTCCAGTCAAAAAGGGACCAATGACAGAAGACGGCCAGTCATAGGGGCACACATAACAGAAGGCCTAGTAGCTAGGGCACCTGCCACAGAGGAAGCCGTTCACTGAGGTACTAATTAGAGAAATGAGCCATTCACAGAATCACTGATCACATATAAGGACTATTCAACAAGGTACCAAATATAAAGGAGGGACAGTTACTGAGATGTCCATAACAGTGGAGGCATTGTCATTGGGGCTTGAATCAATGAGGAGGGACAATCACTGGGAGAACCATCAAAGAAGAGGACCAGTCACTGGGCCATGAATCACTGAGGACTGCCAGTTACTGAGAAACTCACCACAGAAGAAAGATAGTCACCAGGTGACCCATTACATAGGAGTGCCAGACACTGGGGCACAAATTACCAAAAGGCCAGTCACTGGGACACCCATAAAGGAAGAGTGCTAGTCTCCATTCCATGGAGAACCTGTTATGGAGGAGACCCATTCCCTGGGACACTTTCCACAGAATAAGGCCAATCACAGGATACACATTATGGAGGAGGCACAGCAACTAGGCACACTTCACAGAGATGGACTAGTGACAAGAGCACCTGTCTTGGAGGAGGCCCATTTACTAGTATACCCATCCCAGAAGAGGGCCAGTCATTGGTCAATGGGTACCCATCCAGGATATGGCCATTCATTGAGAAATCAATCAGAGAGGAGGTCTAGTAACTAGGGTTCTGTTTATGTAGGAGACCTAGTCACCATGACACACCTCAGAGAAGAGGGGAAGACACTAGAACACCTGTCATATTTGAAGGCCAGTCAATGTACTATCAATCACGGAGGAGGCCAAGTCACTGTGGCACCAAAAATGGAGTACAGTCAGTAACTAGCAAACCCATTATGGGAGAAGCCTAGTTATATGAATTCCCATCACAAGATGGCTAGTCACTAGAATACCCATTATAAAGAAGGGACGGTCACTGACACATCAGTCACTGAGAAGTTCCAGTTACAGTCACATGCAAAATGGGGGAGGGCTAGTCACTAGGTCACCCATTTTGCAGGAAACCCTGTCACTGGGACAGTAGTCACAGAGGAAAACGATTCACTGGGGCAGCCATCAATGAGGAGAATCAGTCACTGTTGCATTTTCCGCAGAGTAGGGCCTTTCACTGGTACACACATCACAAATTATGACAAATCATTGGCGTACCCATTATACAGGAGTATCAGCCACTAGTGCATCTATCACAGAAGAGAGTCAGTCACCTGGTCACCAATCATAAAGGAGAGCCTACATATCACAGAGGAGGGTCAGTTACAGGGGCACCCATTACAAGAAGACTCAGTCACTGGTGCTCCAATCATAGAGCAGAGCTTGTCATTGGGACATCTATCACAGATGAAGGTTAGTCCCTGGGCATCAAACACAGAGAAAGAACTTTCACAGAGGCACCTATCAGAGGAGGCACCATCACTGAGGTACATATGATAGAGGATGGCCAGTCACTGAATCGACCATCATAGAGGAGGGCCAGTCACTTGGGCACGCATCACAGAGGAGGCCTAGCCTCTAAGTCACCCATCAGAAAGAGGGCCAAAAACTGGGTCACTAAACACAGAGATAGGCCACTCACATAGAAAGAAGGTTTAGTATAGTCACTGGGACATCCATCACAGAGCAGGGCCAGTCACTAGGTCAACCATCAAAAGGAGGGCCAGTCAATATAGCACCAATCACACAAGAGAACCATTCCATGGATCACCTGTTATGAAGGAGTTCCATTCCCTAGGACACTCTTCACAGAATAAGGCCAATCACAGGGTACATATTATGGAGGAGGCCCAGCAAGTGGGCACCCTTCACAGAGAAAATTCAGTTTAGAGAGGACATATAGTCGCTGAGGCAAGCATCATAGAGGAGGACCACACTCTGGGCCATCAATTAAAGAGAAGGTCTAGTCACTGAGATATCCATTACAGTGGAGAGACAGTAACAGGAACACCCATTATTGAGGAGTTCAGTCATTGTGACAACAATCATAAAGAGGACCAGTTAATGTGGCACCCATCACAGAGGAGCATGAGACATGAGGACAGCCATTATGGAGGAGACCTAAAAAGTGGGATGCCAAACACATACAAGAACTAGTTGTTGAGGCATCCATTATAGAGGAGGTTCAATTACTAGGACAGTCATCACAATGAAGGAATAGTCATTGAAATGTCTGTCACAGAAAATGGCTAGTCATTGGGGCACAAATAAAGGAGGTCTAGTCAATGGGGCACACATTATGGAGGAGTCTCAATAACTGTGACTCGCATCACAGAAGGTGGCTTCTAACTGGACACCAATTATAGATGAAGACCAGTCACTGGGCCATAAATCACAGACAAAACCCAGTCACTGTGCCACACATTATGGAGGAAGCACAGTCACAGGGAAAGTAATCAAAAAGGAGGGCCACTCACTGAGACACTAATAACGGACAGCTCAGAAGAGGGTTAGTCATTGGGGCAACCATTATGGAGTCACTGGAGAAAAAAAAATCACTGAGTGTGCCCAGTCACTGAGGCACCCATAATGAAAGAGGGCCAGTAAATTACACACATATTATGTGTGAGACCCAGTTACTGGGACACTCCATTATGGAAGAGATCCAGTCACTGAGGCACCAATCATAGACAAGTGACAGTCACTGGCGCACTCATTATGAGGGGGCTTAGTCACTGGGGCATCTATCACACAAGAAAGTCAGAAAGTCAGTCACTGTGAACACCTCACTAAGGAGTGCTATTCACTGGGGCATCAATAATGGGGGAGACCCAGTTATAGAAACATACATCACACAGGACTAGTCACTGGGCCACCCAATATGGAGGAGGGCCAGTCACAGGCACCAAACAGAGGAGTACCAGTCAATGGAGCAGCTATTATAGATGATGCTTAATCACTGAGACATTCATCACAGAAAAGGGACAGTCATGGGTGAACACATTATGCAGGCAGTCCAGAAATTGGAACAACCACCCACAGTAGTTCTCATCATTGGGGCACTAATTTTGGAGTAGACCCTGTTACATGGACACTCATCACAGAAATTGTTTGTCACAGGGGCACAAATTACATAGGATGGCCAGTTACAGAAGCACCCATTATGGAGGAGGTCCACTCATCATTACATGCATCACAGAGGAGGGCTAGCCACTAGTGCACACATCATGCATGAAGGCCAGTCACTGGGCCAATAAACACAGGGTAGACCCAGTCATTGGGACCCAGTCACCAATTGCAGAGAAGACCCAGTCATTGAGGCACACATATTGGAGAAAGACTAGTCACTGAGGCATCCATTATGGATGAGGCTTAGGCTTAGCCACTGGCACACTCATGACAGATAAAGTCCTTTCATTGGGTCACTCATCACAGAGGATTACTAATCATTGAAACAACAATCACAGAAGAGGGAAATTCAATATGGTGCCCATTATGGAGGAGGTCCAGTCAATGGGGCAATTATCACAAAGGATAGCCTTTTACAGGGGGACCAATCACAGAGGAGGGTTAGTCATTAGGACTTGAATTATGAATGAGAGCCAGTCACTAGGGCACTGATCAGTGAGTGGAAGACCATTCACTGGAGCACATATCAGGGAGGAAAGTCAGTGACTGGGGCCCCACGTCACAGAGTATTTTCAGTCACTGTGACATATATTATAGAGGAGGGTCAGTCACTAGGGCACCCATCACAGAAGAACGCTAATCACTTGGGCACCCTTCAGAGATGAGTTACACAAGGACAGCCATCAAAAAGGAGGGCCAGTCATAGGGGAACTCATCGCAGAAGAGAGTCAGTAACAGGGTCACCCATCACAAAGTGCCAGTCACTGAGACACCTATCAGAGATGAGGACAAGTCTCTGTGGTACCCATCACAGAGGAGACCCAGACACTCGGACACCCATTAAAAGGCATCTCAGTCACTGGTGCTTCTATCATAGAAGCAGGCCTTTCTATGAATCACTCAACATAGGGGAGGATCAGTCCCTGTGGTACACATTACAGAGGAGGGATGCCCTGGAACAACCATCACAGAGGAAGTACCATCACTGATGTACCTATCTCAGAGGACACCCAGTCACCGAAGCACCATCGCAAAGAAAGATCTGTCACTGTGGCAGCCATAAAGAGGAGGATCAGTCACTGGTGCACTGAACACTGTTGAGGGCTCAGGACATGGCAACACATCACAGAGGAGAAACTGTCACTGGATTTCCTATGACAAAAAAAGGGTTACTCACTAGGGCACCTATTATCAAGAAGTGCCAGTCACTGTGGCACGCATTACTAAAAGTCTAGTCACTGGGGCACTAATCATAGAGGAGGGTTAGTCATTGGGGCACCCATCACAAAGCAGAACTTGTCACAGGGACACCATTAGAGAGGAGAGTCAGTCACTGAGCTTCCCAACAAAGAGGAAAATCAATCACTGAGGCATTCAGTTACTGGGCCACCCATAAGGGTGAAAGCTAATTCCAGAGGAAAGATGAGCAATGGGGTACCCATCACCCATGATGCCCAGTGGAGCATACTTCACAGAGATGCCCTGGTTGCTGGGGCACTCATCACAGATGAGGGCCATAACTGGGACCATGATTGCAAAGGAGAGTCAGAAACTTGGGTACCCATTCCAATAGATGCCCAGTTATTGGGCACTCATCACTGAGGAGATTCACTCATTGTAGATCTAATTACCGAGGTAGGACAATTGCTGAGGGAGCCATCACAAAGGAGGCTCAATCACTGGGCAATCTATCATAGAGGAGAGCTTGTTACTGGGGCACCAATCAGAGAGAAGGACAGTCACTGGGATACCCATTTCAGAAAAGACCCAGTCACTGTAACACTCACTATGGAGGATTGTCAGAAACTGGGGTACCCATTATAGAAGACACTCAATCACTGGAGAATCTAATACAGAGAGACAGTTACTGGGACACCCATCACATAGAAGGGCCAGTTACTCTGGCCCTCATTATGGAAGAGGGCGAGGCACTGAAACTCCCAAAACAGTGGAGGGCCAATCATTATGGCACCAATTACTGAGAAGGCACAATAACTGGCACACACATCACACAGGAGACCCAGTCACTCAGACACTCATAACAGAGGTGGGCCAGTCACAGAGGCACCCATTGTGGAAGAGACCTGTAAACAAGGACATTCATCAAAGAGGATGACTAGTTACCGGGGCACCCATTTTGGAGGAGGCCCAATTACTAGGACACCCATCCTATATTTGAGGTAGTCACTGGTGCAGTCAAAGACATTTTACTGCAGGCAAAGCTGGAAGCCTACACCACCTCTTAGCAATCAGATGAAAGACAAGGACAGTCCAACCATTCACTTCATGGTTGGCATAATAATCTCCAAGAAACTATCAGGGTCCTTAAATGACTGAAGATATATACATGATAATAAGACTATATTTTTTTTCTAAAGAGTTTGTGAATTGAAAACGTCTGACAGCCGTAGCACAGAAAACTCACCTCCCCTTGTCTCCTCTCATCTAGCTCACCACCAGGGTAGCAATCATGAGACCAACCCACCCATCCCGTCCATCACCTGATGTCAGTACCTATTCTTATGTGTCCCTTCATTATGACGATGAGAAAACCAACTCCTAATCACCTTAATGACCATCCCTAATGAAGGGAGTTATTAAAAAATTCAATCACGAGTATCAGCCAGCAATGCCAGGCTATTGCCTTACTAGATTATGGTGTGGTCGTAATGTCTTTGAGCTATGATCATCACCATATTTCCTGATTTTGGTCTCCTTTCATAGCACAGGGAAGTGAATCCTCTCCCCCCCATTTACTTTTTAAATAGACTATATTTTCGAATCTAACTTCTTTGCAATTTGTTAAATCTTTCATGCTGCATTAGGTCACTCAACAGACACAGAGATTCCTGGTGGACCTAACATCAAATTCTGGAGACCCTGATGGGAAAGTGACATGAATAACCAGTTACTTGGACGCTCATCACAGAGGAGGGCTAGTCATTGGCACAACCATTATGAAGGAGGACCAGCCACCTGTGTAATAATCGGAGAGGAGATCCAGTCACTTGGGCATCTATGATGGAGGAAGGCCAGTAATTGGGACACACTTTATGGGGGATGTCTAGTCACTGGGACACCCAACTCAGAGGAGGGCTATTCATTAGGGCACCCATAATGAAGCAGGGTCAGTGAATGGGACACCAGTCATCAAAGAAGTCTAGTCACTGGCACACACTTAATGGTGTAAGGCTCATCACTGGGGTACCAATTAGGTGGGAGTCCCATTCACTAGGCACTGATAATGCAGAAAAGTTAGTCATTGGTGCACCCATCACTGAGGAGGATCAGTCAGTGGAATATAATTCACAGAAAAAACTCAGTCACTGGGGCACCAATCACAGCAGAGTATCTGTCACCGGGGCACATGTTATAGAGTGGGCTCTGTCACTTGGACATCAAACATAGAGGAAAGCCAGTCCCTAGGATACCTATCACTGATGAGAACCAGTCAATGGGGCACCCATCACTGAGGAGTGTTAGTCACTGAGACTCAAATTACGGAGGAAGTCAAGTTATAGGAACTCCCATCACAGAGTAGGACTACTAACTGAGACACCCAGTTTGGAAGTGGCTAGTCACAGATGCACCAATCACAGAGTCAGAGTGAAAGGTGAATTTAATATGTTGGATGTTCAATCATAAGGACATGTATCACAGAACGGGGACAGTTATGAGGCACTCATTATGCAGGAGACCCAGAAATTGGGACACTCATCACAGAGGAGGGCTAGTTATTGGGAAAGAAATTTAAAATGAGGCACAGTTACTTGGACACCCAACACAGAAGAGGGCCAGTCACTGTGGCAGCCATTATGGAGGAAAGCCAGTCACTGGGGCAACCATCACAGAGGACAGCCTGATACTGGGATACCCATCAAAGAGGAGGGCTAGTCACTAGGACCTTAATTATAAAAGATAGCCTTTAACTGGACCACCAATCACAGAGAAGGACTGCTCTCTGTAGCACCCATCACTGAGGAGTTTAAGTCACTAGGGAACAAACCACAGAGGTGTGACACTTACTGGGACACAATTTATAAGGGAGAGTCAATCACTGGGACACCCACCACAGATTAGCCTACTCACAGGGGTATCCATGGAAGACGAAAGCCAGACACTGAGACAACAACCACAGAGGATATCCAGTCACAGAGACACACATCATACACAAGGGTTAGTCATTTTGGCAACCATCACAGAGGAGGGTCAGTCACTGTGGCACCCATCATAGAGGAGACTAAATCCCTATCTTACATACCATGAAGGAGGGATAGTCACAAGGCACCCATTACAGAAAAGGCACGATCACTGATAAACTTATCTCAGAGGACATCCAGTTACTTAAACACTCATCCCAAAGGGTGCCAGTCACACTGGTACCTTTTTGGATGAGGATTTACTGATTCATCAATTACAGATGAGGACTAGTCACTTTGACACACATCACAGAGGAGAACCGGTCACTGGAACTCCTACAATAAAAGAGGTCTACACACAAGGCAATTTATTATGAAGGAGGGTCTCTCTGGTGCATTGACTACAAAATAGGGCCAGTTATTGGGGCACCAATAACACAGAAGGTCCATTCACTGGGGCAACCATCATAGAAAAAGAGTAGTCACTGGAGAACCCATCACAGAAGATGGCTAGTCACTAAGGCACCCATCACAGAGGAGGACCTGTCACTGGGACACCAATATAGAAGAGAACCAGTCACTGAGGCACACATCCTATAGGAGGGCTATTCACTGAGGCACTCATTCCAGAGTGTGGCCAGTAACTAGATATCTGATCACAAAGGAAGGACACATAGTAGGTCATTGGTCATAGATGAACTTCAGTTCCTGGAGTACCCATCACAGTGGAAGTACTTTCACTGGGGAACTGACCAAAGTATAGGAACAGAAACTGGGGCACCCATACTAAAGGGAGCCTAGTCAATGGGCACCCATCACAGAGGAGGGCTAGACATTGGGAAAAACATCACAGAAGCAAGTCAGTCACTGTGGCTGCCAATACTGAAGAGGGTCAGTTATTGGGGCAGCCAACAGAGAGTAGATCCAATTAGTAGAGTACACATCACAGAGAAGATATATTCACTGGGGTAACCATCAGAGAAAAGGACAATCTCGCAAAAACCCATCATATAAGAGAGTCAATCACAGCAACACACACTATGGAGGGTTTCCAGTCACTGGGGCACCCAAGATAGAAAAGGTTCAGTCACTGGGGCATCTTTCACAGAGTAGAACAGGTCACTGAGACACCCACCAAGAATAACGCCAGTCATTGGGACACTCACTATGGCAGGAGCCTAGTCACTGGGGAAATCAATATAGAAGATGTCCAGTCACTGCAGCATCTATCACAGAGTAGCACATTTCACTGGGACACCCGTCAAAGAGGAGGTCTAGTCACTGGGGAACCCATCACAGAGAGGAACAATCACTGAGTTAACTATCTCAGAGGACATTCAGTCACTGAATCACCCATCACAAGAGAGAGCCAGTCACTCTGGGACTCATTAGGAGAAGAACCAATCACTGCTGCACAGATCACATATGAGGTCTAGTCAATTGGGCACACATCACAGATGAGAACAGTCACTGAAGTGCCTATGACAAAAGAACTATTCACTAGGACACTCATTAAGGAGGAAGGTCTATCAATGGAGCACTGATAACAAAGAAGGACTAGTTATGGGACACTAATTACAAAGAAGGTCCAGTCACGAAGGCATTCATCAGAGAGGAGTTCTTGCCATAGGGCATCTGTTATAGAGGAGGGCCTCTATTGAGGCATCCATCACAAAATGGTTAGTCATTGTCGCACCCATCACACAGGAGAGCTAGTCACTGAGGCATCCATCACAGAGAAAAACCTGTCACTGGGGCACCATAATAGAGAAGAGTAAATCACTGAGATAAACATCCCAGAAGAGGGTCAGTCACTGAGTCACCTATCCTAGAGGAAGGCCAGTCACAGGGCTGCCATATGGAGGAGGGCTGGTAACTGGGTCTCTGATTATAGAGAGACAATTCCTGGGTCAACTAACAGAGATGAGGCCCTGACACTGGCGCAGTATCACAGAGGAGGAACAGTAATTGGGATAGGCATCAGAGAGAGGAACCAGTCACTGTTGCACTGATCACAGTGAGGGCCAGATACTGCGGCACCAATCCCCAAAGATGTCCAGCTATTGAGCACCCATCACAGAGAAAGGCTAGCCACTGGGCCAACCATCACAGAGGCGAGCAAGTCACTGTGGCTCTCATCATTGAGGAAGGTCAGTTACTGGGTCAGACACTACAGAGAATGTCCAATCACTGTGGCACCCATCACAGAGGAGAGTTCATCATTGGTATACCTATCACAGAGGAAAATAATCACTAGTACACCCATTTCAGATGAGGGACATTTACCGGGACATTCACTATGGAAGAATGACATTCAGTGGGGCACCAAATATAAAAGAGAGCGAGTCATTGTGGCATCTATCAGACAGGAGACACAGTAAACGTGATACCAATTACAGAGGCCAGTCAAGCACTGGGGAACCCATCACAGAGGAGGGCTATTAACTGAGCACTAAATTTGGAAAAGGACTAACGTCTCAAGCACCAGTTAGAGAGGAGGGTCAGTAATTTGGGAACAAAGAAAGCCCCATCACTGTGGCACCCATTACAAAGGAGGGCTAGTCATTGGAAAACTCATCATGGAGGAGAGCCAGTAACTGAGGCATTCATCACTGAAGATGGCCAGTGACTGCAGCAGCCATTACAGAGGAGGTTCAGTCACTGAGACATTTATGACACAGTAGAGCTATTCACTGGGGACATCCATCACAGAGGAGTAGTAACTAGGACACCCATCACAGAAGCTGGTTTGTCAATAGGACATTCATTTTGGAAGAGTGCCAGGCACCAAGGCATCCATCACAGAGGAAAGTCATTCATGTAGTCAGAGATCATAGATGGGGGCCTGCCACTGAGGACACCCATCACAAAGGTAAAACAGACACAATGACACTGATCACAGATAAGGAATAATCACTGGGGCACACATTATATAAGAGGACAAGTCAATGGAGCAACCATAACATAGAAGGTCTAGATACTGATGCACCAATTATAGAGGAGGACTAGTAACTGAGGCACCTATCCCAGAGGAGGTCCATACAGTGGGAAAGGGTCAATACAGAGGAGGTCCATACAGTGGGGTAGGGCACTTCTCACAAAGTAGTGCCAGTTACTAGTGCATCTATAACAGAAGATGCCCATTAACTGGGAAACCCATAATAGAATAGGGATAATCCCAGGGATTCAATAACAAAGGAAGCTTAGTCACTTGGGTACCCATAACAGAGGTTAGGTAACCACTGGGGGACTTATCATAGAAGAAGACCAGTCTCTGGGACACCCATTACAAGGGGTTAGACAATGAGGCAGTCATCACAGAGGAATTTAGTAAATGCGTCACCCATTATGGAGGATGGTCAAACACTGTCACACCCATCACTGAGAAGGCCTAGTCATTAGGGCATTTTTTTTTTGAGTTGGAGTCTCACTCTGTCGCCCAGACTGGAGTGCAGTGGCCGCTGCCAGGCACCGCAGCCTCGACTTGCTGGGCTCCGGCGATTCTTCCGCCTCATCCTTCCGAGTGGCCGGAATTACAGGCATGTGCTACCATGCCCGGCTGATTTTTTTTTATTTATTGTAGAGATGAGGTCTCGCTGCCCAGGCGGGTCTCGAACCCATGGGCTCAGGCAATCCAGTCACCTCAGCCTCCCAAAGGCACGGGATTACAGGCTGAGCCACCGAGCCCGGCTGGAGCATCTTTTATAGATGAGGGCTAGGTACTGTGGCACCAAACACAGAGGAGGAACAGTCATGGGGCAATCATTACTGAGAAGGACTAGTCATTGAGGAACCAATGACTAAAGATGCCCAGCCACTGTGGCACTCCATTATGGAGAAGGCTCAGTAACTGGGACACCCACTACAGAAGAGGGTTTGTCATTGTGGTACCCATTATGAAGGAGGCCCAGAAACTGGAATACCCATCACAGGGATGTCTAATCACTGGGGCACCCATTTTGGAGAAAGTCTAGTAACAAGGACACTCATGATAGAAGAGGGCTAGTCATTGCAGCACATATCATATATTAAGGTCAGTCACTGGGGCATCAATCACAGAAAAGTTCTTGTCACTGGAGGAACGTATGCCACACAGCACAGAGGAGGATCAGTTACTTATACACACATCTTAAAGGAAAACAGTCACTGGAGCACCCATTATGGAGGATGTACAGTAAGTGGGACACCTATCAGTGATGATGGTTAGTCTCTGAGGAAGTACTTGTGGAGGATGGTCAGTCACTGTGGTACTAATATGGTGTAGGCCCTGTTACTGGGACACTGATCATAGAGTAAGGTCAGTCACTTGTTCACCTATCAAAGAGGAGGAGTAGTCACTGGCACACCAATTTGGGAGAAGGGCCAGGCACTAATCACCCATCACAGAGATGTGTTAGTCACAAAGACACCAAATACACAGGAGGGTTAGTCACTGGGAAAACAATCACAGATGAATGTCAGGCATTGGGTATCCATCACTCATTAAGACCAGTCATTAGGGCATGCTTCAAAGAGGAGGGACAGTCATTGGACCACCCATAGTACAGCAGAGACAGTCACTCTGGTACTCATCACAGAGTATGAGGATCAGTCACAAAATCACCCATAAAGAGGTCTATTCACTGGGACACCTATCACAGAAGATGGCTTGTCACTGTGGCACCCATCATAGAGGAAGTTCAGTCATTTGGTCAACAGTCATGGTGAATGACCAGTCACTGACTAGAAGAGGCCCAATCCTTGGGACATCATTCACAAAGGAGGCTTTTTCACTGTTGTACCCATTGTGTAGGAGGACCAGTGACTGGGTCATGTATCACGGAAGAGAGCTAGTCACTTCTGCGCCCATCCCAGAGGATGGCCAGTCATTTGGGTAACAATCATAAAGAAGACACAGTCTCTAGGGCACACATTATAGGCAAAGTCTAGTACTGTGAAACCCAACACAGAGGAGGCTATTCACAGGCACACTCATTATACTTGAAGGTGAGTCAGTGGGGCACCAGTCACAGAGAAGTCCTAGTCTTTGCAGCATACATTATGGAGGAGGCCGAGACACTGAGACACCCATCACAAAGGAAGGTCAGTCCTTGGGGCAACCATTATGGAGAAGCTTCAGTAAGTGGGCCACCCAGCACAGAGGAGGACTTGTCACTGGGACAACAATTATAGAAGAGGGTCAGTCACTGAGCACCAGTAACAGAGAAAGTGGAATCAATGAGGTACCCATAATGGAGGAAACTTAGTCACTGGGAAATTGATAACAGATGAAGACCAGTTACTAGAGCATCCATCACAGAGGATGGCAAGTCACTTGGCCACCCATTTTAGAGGAAGGTCAGTAACTGGTCATCCATCAAAGAGGTGGGCTAGTCACTGGGGACCAGTTTTAGAGGATTGTTTTTCACTGGTCCAACCATCACAGATAAGGACTTGACACTGCTGCATCCATCATGTAGAAGGCACAATCACTAGGCATCCATCACAGAGGAGGGACAGTCACTAGGGTACCCAATAAAGGGGGCCAGTCTCTGGCACCCATCACAGAGTTTATTTAGTTGCAGAGTATGCATAACAGGGGAGGGTTAGTCACTGGAACACCCATCACAAAACAGGGCTAGTCAATGTCGCATCAATCAAAGAGGAAGGTGAGTGAATTGGGCACTAGTCACGGAGAAGGTCAGTCACTGGGACTCCCATTACTGAGGATGGTCAGTCACTGGGACATGAATCACAAGGAGGGCCAGTCACTCTGACACCCACCTCAAAGGAGGATTAGTCGCTAGAACAACTATTATTGAGAAGACCCACAGAGACATCCATTACAAATTGGGCCTAGTCACTGGGACAATTTTTATGGAGGAGAACCAGTCACTGGGACACCCATCGCTGAGAAGAGTTAGACACAGAATCACCTATCACATAAGAGGGCAAGTCACTTGGGTACCTATTATACAGAAGGGTAAGTCACGGAAACATCCACCACAGAAGAAGGATACTCACTGAAATACCTATCAGACAGAAGATACTCTCATGGGTGAATCATAACAAGAAGGATCAGTCACTGGGGCACACATCACAGACAATGGTGAGTCATTGAGGCACCCATCATGGAGACAGACCAGTCACTGGGGCAACCATTAGAAGGGGTTTAGTCACTGAGGATTCTATCACAGAAAAGAGCCAGTAACTGGGGTAGCCATCACAGAGGAAACAAAATCAGTCTGGTACATAGCATAGGGAGCATCAGATACTGGGGCATATTTCACAAAGGAAAGACAGTCACTGAGCAACTATCATATAAGAGGGCCAATAATTGGGCACACATTATACAGGAGGGTTAGCAACTTTGATATCTATCAAAAAGAAGAACCTACCATTGAGACACCAATCACAGAGGAGAATATGTTACTGGGGCACCCAACACAGAGGTGGGATAATAACTGGGTCACAGATTATAGAGGAAGTCCAGTTATTGAAAACTAATGACAGAGGAAGTCTAGTCAATGGTGCACCATAACTGAAGGAGCTCAGTTACTGGGGCACCAATCACAAACGATGCCCAGTCAATGAAGCACTCTTTATGGAGGATTCCCAATCACTCTGACACTCATGACAGAGGTGTTCTAGTCAATAAGGCACCCATGATATATGAAGGACAGTCATTGGGGTAGCAATCACAGGGGACATCTAGTGACTAGAGCACACATTATGGAATATGCTTTGACACTGGGACACCCATTGAAAAGTAGGACCAGTCACTGGGCACCCATTATGGAGGAGGCTCATTAAATGGGAAACCCATCTCAGAGGAGGGTTAGTCACAGGAAAACCATTATGGAGGAAAGTGATTCACTGAGCACCAATCAGAGAGAAGGCACAGTAACTGCTACTCCCATAATGGAAGAGGATCGGTCCCTGGGGCATGAATATGGAGAATGCTGAGTCACTGAGACACTGATCACAGAGGAAGGACAGTCACTGGGGCACTCAACACAATGGAGGGTGAATCACTGGAGCACCCATTTTGTATGAAGGTCAGTCACTGATCACTCATCACAAAGGTTGGCTAGTCACTGGGGCATCAGTTTTGGAGGTGAGTTAGTCACTAGACCAACCATCACAGATGAAAGTTAGTCACTGGGGAACCCATCAAAAAGCATGGCCATTCACTGTGGCATCCGTCACAAAGGAGGGCCAGTAACAAAGTCACCCATCACAGAGGAGGGTTAGTTACTGGGACACTCATCACAGAAAAGAGCTTGTCATTGTGCTCCCCATTACTGAGGAAGTCTAGGAACTGGGAAACCAATTGAGGAGAAGGTCCAGTCACAGGGACACACATTACTGAGGATGGTCAGTCACTGAGGCACATATCACACAGAAGAACCAATCACAGGGACATCCATCACAGAGGAAGGCTAGCCACTGGGGCATGCATTACTGAGGTGGCCTAGTAAGTAGGGCACCAATCACTGAGCAGAGCTATTCACTGGGGCAACCATTATGGAGTGGCATCAGTCACTGACACTCATCAGAGAGGAGGGCCCATCACTGGGGCACCCATCACAAAGGAGTTCCAGTCACAGTTGCATATATTATACAGTCAGGTCAGTAACTGAAAAACCGATATAGAGGAGGTCCAATCACTGCAACACCCATCACAGGGAAGGGCTAGTTATTACAGCATCTATTATGGATGAGGGCCAATCACTGAGGAACTGATTACAAAGGAGTGTCAGTCACTGGGGCACATATTTTAGAGGAGGAAAAGTCACTTGGGCAACCATCACAGAAGAAGACTTCTCAATTGGTCACCCACCACAGAGGAGAGCTTTTCACTGGGACAACCATCACAGAGGAGAGCTATTCAGTGGGCAACCCATCATAGAGGAGAGCCAGTTACTGGGTCACCCATCACAAAAGAGAACCAGACACTGAGGCACACGTCTTACACGAAGACCAGTCACACAGTTACCCATTAACAGGAGGGCTAATCACAATGACACTTATTAGAAAGGGCACAGTCACTAGGGCCTCAATAACATAGAGGGAAAGTAGCTCTCAAAGAGAGGAGAAGACAAAGTCAATGTGGTACCTATCACAGAAGAGGTCTAGTCACTGGGTTATTTTTCTTTTTAGCATTTAAATATTTATTGTAAAATTGTGGGGGTACAATTCAGGGTTAGGTATAAAAGTATTTATTGTGCAGGTACACTTTTTTATGATGTGTGTCCCCCATTTCTCAGAAGATTCCCACTAATGTCAATCCTACCTCCCCATTCCCCACAGTTTCCTGCTGCTGCCATTACATATCTTATAATATTACAAAAGTTTTTCAAGGTCCACTTATGAGTGAGAACATGTGATAATCAGTTCTTTGTTCTGTGAAAGATCACTCAGTATCACAGACTCTAAGTCCATCCAAGTTACTGTGAAGTTCATGATTTTGTTCTTTATGGCAGCATTATATTCACTGGGGTACTTATTATAGATTAGACCCAGTCACAGGAGCATCTGTCGAAGATCATAAGTCTCTGGGACATCCAAAGTAGAGGAAAGTCAGTAACTGGAGAAGCCATCACAAAGTAGGACTAGTGACTAGGAAACCAATTATGGAGGGGACAGAGTTACTGAAATACCCATCACAGAGCAGGCCTAGTCACTGGGACATTCAATTTGAGAAAGAGTCAATCATTTGGATCCAAATTCCACAGGAGGCCAAGTCAATAGAATTAAGTCATATTATGGAGAAAACCCAGTCATTGAGACACCCAAGACATAGAAGGGTCATTTTCTGAGGCATCCATTATGGAGGAGGCCCAGAAACAGGGACACCCATCAGAGAGGATGGATAGTCACTAGGGCACCCATTTTGGAGGAGGCCCAATTTTTATTATACCCATT
Organism: Carlito syrichta; assembly: GCF_000164805.1. NCBI lineage: Eukaryota > Metazoa > Chordata > Mammalia > Primates > Tarsiidae > Carlito > Carlito syrichta. Next base: position 40,575 of record NW_007257986.1, on the reverse strand, counting down.
ACAGAAGGGGGCTAATCACTGTTCCACCCATCACAGAGGATAAACAGTCATATGGTCACCTATCAAAGCAGAAGTCCAGTCACTGGGACACATATTATGAAGATAGTCCAGTCATTATGACACCCATTACAAAGAAAGGCCAGTCATTGGGGTACTCATAATGCATGAAGGCCAGACAATGGGGCACCAAACACATGGGTGGCTCAGTCACTGGGTCACACATTATTGAGGTGGCCCATTCACTTGGAAAACCGTCACAAATGACGGCCAGTCAATGTGATACTCATTATGGAGGAAGCCGAGCAAGAGGGACTCCCATTAAAGAAGATGGTTAGCAATGGGGAAACCATTATTTATGAATGCTAGTCACTTGGACAACAATTACAGAGGGGTCCACTTACTGGGGCACCTATAATGGAGGTGGGAAACCATCAAAGATGAGTATCAGACACTGGGACAAACATCACAGAAGAAACCCAGACACTGGGGCACCAATCACAGAGATGGCTAGTTACTGGGGAACCCAACACAGAGGGAACTAGTCACTAGGTTTCACATCACATAAAAGGGCCAGTTGCTGAGGTACAGATTACAAAGTAGAGAGTCAGTCAGTGGAGCACTGTCACAGTTAAGGGCCAGTCAATAAGGCACTGAACACAAATGTGGGACAGTCACTAAGACACCAATAACAGAGGGGAGCCAGTCAATTCATCCATGGTCACAGAGATGTCTCAGTCACTGGGGCACCCATCAAAGAGGAGAGCCAGTCACTGAAACACCTATCACTGAAGAGTTTCAGTCAATGTAACAACTGTCACAAAAGAGATCCTTCACTGGGATGCACATCAAGAAGGAGGGTCAGTCATTGGATACCCATCACAGAGAAGGAGCAGTCCTTTGGTGACTCATAACTGAGGAAGGACAGTAACTGGGACATCCGACACATAAGTGGGTCAGTCATAGGGGCACCTGTAACAAAGGATAGCTATTCACTAGGACACCTTCACAGAGGAAGATTAATCACTGTGGCATCAATAAAGTAGAAGGTCAGTCACTGGGACACCCATTATGGAGGTGAACGTTCAGAGAGGGCCAGTTGCTGGGCACCCATCACTGATAATGATCAGTAATTAGACACCCATCACAAAGGAGAACTTATCACTGGGCATTTATTATGGAAGCCCGTTACTAGGACACCTATTTCAAAGAAGGGCTAGTCACTAGGACATAAATTATGGTGAAGGGCAGGTCACTGGTTCACAAATTACCAAGGAATCACCATTATTGGGGCACCCATAATGGGGGAGAGCTAGTCACTAAAGCATCTATCATGGAGAAGACCCAAGCACAGAGGCAGTGATCACAGAAGAAAGCTAATTACTGGACCACACATAAAGGCAGAGGATCTGTTGGGAGTCGGACATAGAGGCCTGCCTGAGCATTAGGGATCCAGGCGGGCTGCAGACCCTGAGACCACCAGGCTTGGTTCAGGAGCTGAAGGCCCATTCCCTCCTCTTTTCTTTGTTGTTTGGCATTACCCACTGGCAGGGACTTTTATGATCTAAGCATGAAGTTCTGAGAATATGACAGACATGGCTGACTCTAGAGATCCATTGTTCCCGGTTTTCACAGACTGCGGTTTCGACTTTAAACTTAACAGAGTTTAAACTCAGATCACATTTGGGAGTTTTATACGTGATACAAGCTTCTTTATAAGATTTAAAAGTATATTTGAAGAATTAGTATATACATTTAGAGAGCTGTTTCCAACTTTAGATGGTATAGATGATTTCTAGGGTTACCAGAAATAGCCCAGCACAAACTTTGGACTGGGCCACATTCCTAAGGGCCCAGCATCCACTTTGGGCTGGGCTGCATTCTTTTAAACCGGTCCTTTAGTTACAATCAGTGTAGGTTTTTTCTACTTATAATAGAAACTGAATTTATTTTATTCATAGAAAGTATTTTAGAATAGGTCATGCTACGTCAGGGAATTATGTTAGTCCAAGCATGATCAAACATGATACTTTAAGGCTTTATAAGAATACAGCTAACTTTAGAAATTTCATTGTTCCCACTTTCTACTAATTGTGATTTTGGCTTTAGTACAATTACAGTTTGTATTTGGATTTTATTTTAGAAGCTTTATTGTTGATGTTCAGCTTTATATACTAGGATTAGGAATTAGAAACTTTTATAAAAATTAAGATGATACATAGGATTCTAAAATAGCCATTTTGTTAAGAGATCATAATCAATTGTTCCTGGAAATGGCCCAGCGTGATCTATGGACTGGGCCACATTCTTTAGGAACTGGTTTGAGCTATAATTAAGAGTTTTTTTATAGTACAGGTAAAGTTAAAACAGAATAGAAAGGTATTAGAATTTTAATCAATCATTAGGTGTTGGGTATGTATAAGTTTTAGAAGTTGTTGATTATTAGGATTTTATGATGTTAGAATTGTTATATTGCTTTTGAGGAATATTAACCAAGCATGAGGAACAGTAACATAATTTTGGGATTGTCCTTCCTCATGGTTGGGGAAATGCCTGGTGGGTGGGGGACGTCCCTCATCCACCTGGATTTGTGTTCACATAATAGTCTTGTGATTTTATTTGGATTGTCCTTTCTCATGCTTAAGAAAACACCTGGTGGGTGGAGGGGAATGTGCCTTATACACCTGGCCTTGTGTTCACGTGAAAGTCTTGTGATTTAACGTGTGAAAATTTGGGATAAAAGACTCACGGTTGGTCCCAATAAACGGCTTCTGCTCATTTCACTGAACAGTTGTCCACTTTCTTTCTTTCTCTTTCTTCCTCTTTATATCCATCCCTCTATCTTTCTTTCTTTTAATATCTATCCCTACTACAGAATCGGCTTCTGCACTAGACAGAGTCCAGTCTCTTTCGAAGGAATATTCACCGATGCTGCCCCACCTTCCAGGGACCCTCTAAATCTCTTTTGGGGGACTGGCCCCCCATAAGGATAAGAAAAAGGGACATTTTCCAGAGAGGAAGGACAGTCCCTGGGGCAACTATTATGGAAAAGCCCAGTCAAAGGAATACCAATTATAGAGGAGGCACAGGTATTACTCATCACAGATGAAAGCAAGACATTTGGAAATGAAACAAAGAGGACAGTTGATCACTGGGGCAACCATCACAGAGGAGGGCTAGTTAATGGGGCATTGATTATGGAGCAGGCCCAGTTACCAGGACATCCATCACAGATGAGATCTAGTCACTGGGACACAAATTATGAAGGAGGGCTCATCACTGGGAAAGTCATCACAAAAGAGGCCCAATGACCAGGACACCCTTTATGGAGAATACCCAGCCACTGTGACACCCATCATAGAGGAGGGATAATCACTTGGGCATGCATCATATGTTAAGGTCAGTCATGGGGGCATCAATCACATAGAAGGCCCAGTCACTGGGGCACAATTATGGATGAGGCCCAGTGACAGGAACACGCATCACAAATTATAACCAGACAATAGGGTACCCATTATAGAAAAAGGTCATTAAGTGGGCCACCCATCACAGAAGAGGGCTAGTCACTGGGACAAAAACTATGGATAAGGGTTATTCACTGGGTATCAATCACAAAGGAGGTCTGGTCACTAGGACATGCATTACAGATGAGGGTCAGTCACTGGTGCACCAAACCCAGGAGAGGGCCAGTCACTAGGGGCAACATTCACAGTGGAGGGTCAGTCAATATGTTACCCATCATGAAGAAATGCCAGTCACTAGGGCACTTATATGAGAGAAGAGCCAGGCACTGCGCATCCATCACATAATTCTACACACTTAGGTACCCATCAGAGAGAAAAGTCAATCACTGGAACAGCTATCTCATAGAAAAGCCAGTCAATTTAGCATTCATCTCAGAAGAGAGCCAGTGATTATGTAACGCATTACAAACTGAACCAGTCACTGAGGCAAACACACCCATAAGGGCCAGGCCCTGAGACACCCATCAATGAGGAGAGTCAATAATGCCTTTATAGGGAGGGCTGGAGCATCTATAACAGAGAAGGCAGAGTCACTGAGGCGCCTATTACAGAAGTGGCTCAGTCTTTGAGGCACACAGAGGAGGACCAATTTCTGTGCAACTATTATGAGGAGTTCCATTCACTGCAGCACTCATCACAAAGGAGGATTAGTCACTAGGTTACCCATCAGAGAAAAGTTTTTCACTGAGGCACTCACTACAGAGATGGAAGAGTAACTGAGGCACCCATCCCAGAGGAAGTCCAGACACTGGATCATTCATTTGAAGAAGTACCAATCACTGGAGCACCAATCACAAAGGAAGGCTAGTTACTAGGACCTCAATTATGGGTGGTTACCAATCATTTGGGTGCTCATTAAGGTCATAGGTCAGTCACAGAGGTCTCCATTACAGAGAACTAGTCAATGGGGCACCCATCACAGAGAAGAATAAGTCACTGGGGCATGTATTAATGAGGAGGGTCTGTCATGGGGCACCAATTACATAAGATGCCTCCTTACTGAAGCATTCTTCAGAGAGGATATCCAGTCTCTGGGACAACTATCACAGAGAAGTCAGTCACTGTGGTACCCATCACAATGTAGATCCCATAACTGGGGAAACTATCACAAAGGGGATGCATTCAAGGAAGGCACACATCACAGAAGAGGACCAGTAACTGAGGCACCCATTACAAATGAGAGCCAGTCATTGTATACTCAGAAGGAGGGCTCAGTCAATGGGTCTCTGATCACACAGGGAGTCAATAACAGGATCAAGAATCCCTGATGAGGCAGTCAATGTGGAACCCATCAGAGTGGAGACATAGTCACTGAGGCATCTATTACAGAGGCAGACCATTCACTGAGACATTGATCACAGAGAAGTGTCAGTCTATAGTGCATTCATTGGGAAGTGCCCATTCACAGGGGAACACATCACAGAGGAAATGGTGATTTAGGCAGGCATCAGAGATGACAGTAAATTACTGAGACACCCACGTAGAGGAGGGTCAGCTAATGAGACAGCTATTACAGAAGTGGTACAGACATTGGGCATCCATCAAAGAGGAGAAGCAGTCTCTGGGGGTACAAATCACAGAGAAGGTTCAATTATTTGGGAACTCAAAACTGAGGGCACCAGTAACTTGAACATCTATCACAGAGGCAAGGCAATCATGGGGGCACCCTTCAAGCAAAAGGCTACTCACTGGAACACCCAAAGAGGGGGTTAGTCCCTGTGGCACTGATAACAGAAGAGGGCCAGTTACTGGAACACCCTTCACCAAAGAGGGTCAGTTATTGGGGCACCCATCACTGAAAAGGGCCAGTCACTGAGACACACATCACAAAGGAGAGATTATCATTGGGACATCGAATATGGAGGAGGACCAGTTATTGAGATCCCCATCAGAGAGATGGGCTAGTCATCAAGGCACCTATTATGATGTCGGACCAATTACTGGAACACAAATCTCTGAGGAGAAACAGTCACTGGGGCATGCCTAATGGATTAGGGGTAGTCACTGAGGCAGCTATTAGGTAGGAGACACAGAGACTGGGTAGTAATCACAGAGAAAACCTTGTCACTGGGGCACCCATCACTGAAGATGTTCAGTCACTGGGATATTTTAAACACAGGAAGACTATCTGATTGGAATCCATTTGAGAGGAGTCCCGGTTATTGGGCAATTATCATGGAGGTAGCAAGTGATTAGGACACCCATTACAGAGGAGGTATAGTCACAGGGACACCAATTATGGAGGAGGCCCTGTCACTGGGACAACCATCACAGGGGACTATTCTTTGGAACACCCATTGTGAAAGAGGTTCAATTACCAGGACACACATCACAGAAAAAGGCTAGTCACTTCAGCATCCATCACAGAGGACCATCAATCATTGGGCAATCATTCACAAAGGAGGCCCAGTCCCTGGATGTAAGAAAAAAATGGTGATTTATTTTCAGAATTACAATTTGTTACTTCACTTATTGGTTCTTTCCTTTATTACCAGTCTTCCTCTTTTAGCAATTTTCCTTTGGGGGGCGTTAAGACCCAATCAAAATTCAGAGACATGTATTTTACATTGTATGAGTAGAAACTGCTTGTGGTTTACCTTATTTGTACAAATTTATTGCTTAGGCAATATCTGGGAAAGTGATGTAACTTCTGAAGTACTCAGTCAATGGTGAACAAGTGGAAAAACCTGTACTTTACGCCACAAATAACTGACTATTATTGCCTCAGTGTGCCTGCTCACCTGAGAGACACCCTTTCATGAAAGAATGAGATTGAAAGATCTGCTCACTCCCCTGATCTCTGAGTCTCTGTGTTGTGTTTTAATGACAAAACAGAGAAGGGTTGATCCCATCTCCTAAAGCCATGGGGGCTCGACCAGAATACCTGTGCCTGTAGGACCGGGCCCCCGGCAAAGGGAGAGATGTGTGCCATTCAGTTTTAGGAGGCTTACTCTGACTGAGCAATCCTGACTCCTGTTGGTCTGCAGATAGACCTGAACATTATCTAAAACTTAGAGGAGATACTGAACAGACACTACCCATGGCAAACTGGTAACCTAATACATGAACCAAGGTAGGAAATTTACTAGAAGTATTGCCTTAGGGGTCAATAAATTCTTGGAGTTTGAGTGAGTGTGACTGAGACAAATTTCAAGATACAAAGCAAGTCCTAACGTTTGCAAGAAACCTCCTGTAACTAGGAGTTGAGCAATTTGGGAGAAACACAGAGTCATAAAGTTTGAAAGAAAATCTCCAGTATGGGGGGTTGAGCGTTTTTGGAGGAACTCAGAGAATACATATTTCAACTGGTAACTGAGAATGGATAATAAGCAGTCTAGGCCTAGGAAGTGATGTCAAAAAGACCTCATTGAAATTCCCCAGATAGTCAATTGGGGCGAATGTTAAAGAATGAAAAAATGATTCCAAAGCTAAAGGAAAATGAAAGAAAACAATGACTGAATTTTGTTTCTTTGTATGAACTAAAGAAGTTATCTGTGAGCCCTTGGAGTTTTGGGCAAAATTTGACTCCAGTGAGGACTAGCTTTGTCAGACTTTTGTAATCTATGTAAACAATTAGCCCTCTGTTCTATCTGAGGAAAAAAATTTTATCCTTTGTTGTTTTCCAGGAACCCTTCCTGTGTCCCCTTCAAACAGGAAATAAGGAAGAGAAAGCATCTGGGCCTCTAGAAAAGAAAGAGAAATCTTGGTATTCAGTCGTCTGTTATTCACCCCCTTATAACCTCTAAGAATCCCAGGAATCTGGGAGGAAAAGAGAAAACGGGAATTTATCAGAAACTCAAGAAATGAGATGCCCAAGCCCTAAGCTCCTGTATTCTAATTTTAAAAGAGAATTGGAATAATGCAAAAGTCATCTTGAAAAATTCCCTTTTCCCCTTGGAGTTCCAGATGAAGTCTCAAGTTGTTCCCACAGTGATAGTGTAAAAATTCTGTAATAAGCTATAATAGCTTGCTTAATATAAGTAACTCCATTTTATAACAGATTCTGCATTTTAGCTCTTTATACCCAGAGATGAGCCCTTGCAAAACCGTACCATCATCACAAGTTGCAACTTTCCCATAATTACAACCCCACATTCTTGTTTCCCTAGGTGCTTGGAAACTCGCTATTTGCAAATTCTGTAGCTATCTGTACCCTTTTGCAACCAAATGTTCTTCCAAATATGTAATTATAACTGTACACCATTTTTAGTTTTTGCCTTTATATACTCCCTGCTCACTGTTCTGGGTTGAAAGTTCTTTATGGCACTAGTCTGCTCTCGACCACCAGCTAGTAAAGGACTCAAATTCGACTTTCTGCATGTTGGCAACTTCTTTCTCGCACTTCAGCTATAATATTTGGAGACCCCAGTGAGATTCGCCAACCTTGGAAGGCGATTTCGCTCTGGCTTCCCCGACTTGGTGGATAAGGTAGAAAGGAGTCACGCCCTGAGAAGTTCCAAGGCCCCATAAACTCTAACCCGACCCAGAGGGAGTTGGAACGACTATTGGCTTCCTATCGCCTCAAAAATACCTGAGTTCATCTGCATTCTTCTAGGAGGTAAGAATCTTTTCTGTTTGTGACCATAAGTCTGTTTAAAGGGAGTCACAGCCTGAAGATGTTTTCCCTTGGACACTATTCATTAAGACAAGACATTGACTGAATGGTGTCCCAGTTCCGTTTCTGATTTCAGTTTTGATTTGCCATTACTGGTATTCTGATTTCAGTTTTATTTGCCTTTACTGGTTTTTGACAACATAGAGTCTTAGACTTCTCCACTCACCAGTCCCCTGGACTGTATAATAAAAAAGATTTCTGCTGAATTCCAGAGGGCAACTGATGGTCACTACCTAGGGATATTCACTAGGAGGCAAGAAGGTCCCCAACTGAAAGTTTGAACCACTGGCGCCCATATGGGTGGGAGGTAAAGTGCTTGGATTTTTTCTCTTCCGGTTGGCAAAGTGAATCCACAAAGAACCTTGAAACTCCAATAGCTGCATGTTACGCCTTTCTGCATCTTTGGTGAGTTGTTCCTCATTTATCATGCAAGGCAGCTGACCCCATCCTCCAGCTTTCTCATTCCCATTCCCCCCACTGTTTGATAATGCCCTGGCAGCAACACTACTTGCTGCAGCATGTCACAACCCCCACGTGTACTTGGGAAGCCCATTAAGGTTTCCACATAACTTAACAGGTCTCTTCTCAGGAGTTGTGGCTCTTCCAAAAAAAAAATACTGGGGTTCTTGCTTGTTTTCTTTAATATAATAAATCTCTCTCAAGTTATATCTAAACTAGGATTATACCATCCTTCTTTCCAAACAAAAGTGAAGGGATCATGTAAATTAATCCTGTTAACTAACTACAAAAAAGTCAATTGTAATTTGTTTTTTCTTTTCTTTTCTTTTTTTGAGTTGGAGTCTCACTCTGTCACCCAGACTGGAGTGCAGTGGCCGCTCTCAGCCACCGCATCCTCAATCTGTTGGGCTGTGGCAATCCTTCCACCTCAGTCTTCCGAGTAGCTGGAAATACAGGCACGCGCTACCACGCCCGGCTAATTTTTTGATTTCTTGTAGAGATGAGGTCTCACCAAGTTGCCCAGGTGGGTCTTGAACCCGCAGATTCAAGCAATCCACTCACCTCAGCCTCCCAAATGTGCAGGATTACAGGCTGAGCCACCAAGCTAAGCTGTAATTTGTTTTTTCAATCAAACATGCAAGTGTTGTAATAAAACTTTACTTCCAACTTTACCATATGTTAACACATTAGTGCTAAGAAAAAACACTGTTTGTTTTATCAGGCTCGCTAGAGTTGTATTTTATAAATGATAGGCTAAATCACCTGTTATGCCTAACTAGCACCCTCTTATGAGACAGCTAAAGTTTTAAATGCTAAACACCCCATGAGACATGTTAAGGTTTGAGAATTGACCATTCCCACCAGGTTAAGTCAATTTTACTAAGCCTAATATTTCTTCTGCCAGGTGGAAAAAATACTGGGTACTCTGTGTGATTACAATGAGGATGGGAACTCTAATTTATAAGGGGTTTTAACCACTTCACCTATTCATAATTATAAATAAGTAGGAACATATCAATATGCATTCATATGGTCTGTTCACTCTAAAAGTTCACTCTAAAAGGTTTACATCATATTATCACAAACAGGGTAATGGTTAAAAAGTTTCATATGTATAACCTATATAAAAAGAAGCTTTTAAGATTTTTTTCAACCAAAAGTTTAAGAAAAGAAACAGTGCCAATATGAAGGACAGCAGAACCAGAAGGTCAAAGAGGCATCACAAATAGCAGTTGAAGTTAGCGACCAAAACTCCAAGTGCTCATCAAAGACCTTGTACAAACAAACCTGCTAAGGGGATGTTGTCCATTGCTTATGGGTATGGTCTGTGTTGTCCCCAAAGGCCTTAACCTCCTGGACCTTGTACATGGTGCAGGCCATAAAGCCATTGCAAGTCAGGTGCCACTTGCTTCTGAGAGGAGCGAACACTTGGCTCACACATGGTGGCCAAGTATGGAGGCCTGGAAACCTGCTAAACTGCCTGTCTCTGGCTCACTACTACCCTAACAACCCCCCCAGGTAAATATTAGGTCACTGAAACCCAAATTAATTTCTTCATTTAACACATGTGCCAGCCTTTTGGTTATGGCCATTCACGTTGAAATCATAAAGCCTTATCCAAAACAATTTTCTCCTTTAAACAATGGGGGGGGGGGAGAAAAAACCAAAATTCAGTTAGTCCTTCCCCACTGTCTTTGCTACAAAAAAGCAAGGTTTCTCTACTGGAATCAGTCATGAGCACTCATTGTACCACCTGGGGTGATTGCCATCAGCTCCTTTTAATCATTTTTACCTCGGAGAAGCAAGAATGCATCAGAGCTGAGTTTAACGAAACTATTCTAGCCTCAGCTGCGGGTATTCAGGAAGAAATTCAGGAAATGATAGATAAGGTTTTTCCCTCTTCTCACCCAGATTGGGATCCTAACACTTCTGTCGACCAGTGCATTAAATACTGATCACAGAACTCTATTAGCTGGTGTGAGGGGAGTGGACTGGAAACTTATAAAGCTTTCTAAAGGTACCAAGATTCTCCACAGCCCTGAAGAATCTGCAGCAGCATTTCTTGAAAGCCTACAGGAGGCTTTTGGTAACTATTCCCTGTTCAATCCCTCAGGTCCTGAGAATACTTGAGATATCAATTTGGCATTTGTGGCTTAAGCAGCTCTGGACATCCGAAAAAAAAAATTGTAAAAACTTAAGGGTTTTGCAGGAATGAAAATGTTTCAGCTACTCGAAGTAGCCCAATAGGTTTTTAATCTCTGGCTAATTAAGTAACTTTCAGAGTAAGTATAACCCTGTTTTCCTTGACTCAGTCTCTCTAAGGAAGGGTAACACATCTCAACCTTTATTGTGCCAAGCATTCTGATATAACTCCTGTTTTCCTAAATGTAGGAGATAATTATAGCTTATAAATTTACTTGGCTAAATCTTTCCATGCTCCCTTCTCAAGTGGTAAAAAAGCTCATTCACAGCAATTGTACTTGGACACTGTAGCTTAAAGGGACCGTGGACCTCAACACTTTCTGCCTTCATCTTTCAAACAAGTTTATTACTAGCCAAAGATAACATCACTGAGATTAGAAGACAGGGAAAAGCTTTCTGCAGATTCTGACATTGCAGATTTTAAATGTCAGGTAAGCTCAATAAAGAATAGTAAAATATCAGGTGATGGTTTTATAAAACTAATACATTTTTGTTCCCCATTCTCTAATATGACTGGCCTTTCATATGGCATTCTACAGCCTAACTACATATCTCTAATGTTTTCAGTTTACCTTTCTTCAGACTTTGTCAAAGGAGAAAGTATTACTGGAACACACATCATAAAGTAGAGCTAGACCCTGGGTCAATAGTAACAGAGGAATGCTAGTAAATAAGGCATTCATTATGAATGAGGGTCACATAGGTGAGCCAATCAACTAGTACCTCACCATAGAGTAGGGCAAGTCACTGCAGCATCCATCACAGAGAAGGTCCAGTCACTGGGGCATGTATTATAGAGAAAGATCAGTCACTTGGACACCCTTTACAGAAGTCTACTCACTGAGGACCCCATCAGAGATGACAGCCAGTTATAGGGACTTGTCATTGGGGCACCAACTACAGAGGAGAGATTTTCACTAGGACAGCAATTATTTTTGAGGTTCAGTAACCCAGACACCTGTCACACAGGAAGACCAATCACTAGGGCACCCATCAAAGAACAGGAGCAATCAATTTGGCACACGTTACAGAGGACGTGAAGTCACAAAAGCATGCAACACAGAGGATGGTTTGTCCCTAGGACATCCTTCACAGAAGATGAAATGTCACTGTGTCTCTCCTCACAGATGAGGGTCAGTTACTGAGGCACAAATCAAAAAGAAGGTACAATCACTGGGAAATTCATTCCAGGGAAAGACCAGTCGCTTGGGCACCCATTACAGAGGAGGACTAGTAATGGGGACATTCATCACAGAGGAGTGCCAGGCACTGAGACATATATTACAAATGAAGCTAGACACAGGGACACCCACCACAGAAGGTGGCTCCCCAGTGTATCCCCCAGAGAGAGATATGGTCAATGGTACAAACAAAACAGGAAAGACAGGCACATGGACACTGATCACTGAGGAGAGTCAGTCACTGGGAAATCCATCAAAAGAAGAAACAGTTACTGAGGTACACATCATATAAGAGGGCCTGTCACTGAGTTACCCCTCAGAGAGGAGGGCCCGTTACCATGACATTCATTAGAAGAGACTAAATAACTGTGACTCTAATCACATTAGAGGAACAGTAACTGGGCAGCTATCACAGAGGAGGTGAAATCAATGTGGTACCTATCATAGATGAAGATCTGTCTCTGGTACATTTTTCACAGAGGAGGGGCAGTCACTAAACCACTCATTATATAGGAGGCACAGTCACAACAGCAGCCATCACAGATGAGGTCTTGTCACTGGGACACCCATTATGAAATAATCCAAGTCACTGGGGCCTCCATCACTGAGGAAATCAAGTCATTGGGATACTCATCACAGGTGCAAGTCACACCCTGAGGCAACAGTTAATAGGAGGGTTTGTCACTAAGACATCCATTATGGATGAGGAGCAGTCATTTGTGCATCAATTACAGAAAGGGGCCAGACACTGGGGCAGTCATCAGATTGGAGGGTCACTCACAATGTTGATTATTCCAATCCTTGAGCATGGGATATTTTTCCACTTGTTTGTGTCATCTTTGATTTCTTTGAGTTTTGAAGTTTTCATTGTAAAGGTCTTTCACGTCTCTAGTTAGGAAGATGCCAAGGTATCTCGGTTTTTTTCGTGGCTATTGTGAAAGGGATTATGCTTTTTAATGTGGGTTTCTGTTTGTTTATTATTGGTGTAAAGAAATGTGATTATCAGCCAGGCTCGGTGTCTCAGCCTGTAATCCCGTGCCTTTGGGAGGCTGAGGTGAGAGGATTGCCTGAGCCTGCGGGTTTGATACCCACCTGGGCAGCGAGACCTCATCTCTACAATAAATCAAAAAATCAGCCGGGCGTGGTAGCGCATGCCTGTAATTCTGGCTACTCGGAAGACTGAGGTGGAAGGATCACCGGAGCTCAGCAGGTCGAGGCTGCGGTGGCCAGGAGCGGCCACTGCACTCCAGTCTGGGTGACAGAGTGAGACTCCAACTCAAAAAAAAAAAAAAAAATGTGATTATCTTTTGCACATGTATTTTATACCCTGAGACTTTGCCAAAGTCCTTTATCAGTACAAGGAGGTTTTTGACAGATTCTCCTGGGTTTTCAAGTTACACAATCATGTCGTCTACAAAGAGAGATAACTTGACTTCCTCTTTCTCTCTTTGGATACACCTGATCACCTGTTATTTTATGATTTCTCTAGCCAGGACTTCCAATACTATATTGAACAGGAGGGGTGAGAGTGGGCATCCTTCTCTTTTTCTGGTTTTCAAGGGAAATCGTTCCAATTTTTCTCTGTTTAAGATTATGCTGGCTGTGGGTTTCTTATAGATGGCTTTACAATTTGAGGTATGTTCCACGTATGCCTGGATGTTTGAGGGTTTTTATCAAGAATGGTGCTGTATTTTATCAAAAACTTTTTCTTCATCTAAAAATATAATCATATGGTTTTTGTTTTGACATTTGTTGATTTATTTAACTATATTTATGGTTTTATGAATGTTGATTCAGCCTTGTGTCCCAGGTATGAAGCCTACTTCATCATGATGGATGATTTTTGAGATGTGTTTTTGAATCCTGTTTGCTAGGATCTCGTTGAGAATTTTAGCATCTATGTTCATCAAATATATTGGCCTGTAGTTCTCTTTCTTTGTTGGGTCTTTACCTGGTTTGGGTGTCAGTGTGATGTTAGCTTCATGAAATGATTTGGGGAGAGTTCCATCTTTCTCAATCACCTGGAATACTTTGAGTAGGATTGGTATCAGTTCCTCCTTAAATGTCTTACACAATTATCTGGAAAGCCATGAGGTCCAGGGCTTTTTTTTTTTGTCGGTAGTTGTTTTATTAAATAGTCAGTTTCCTTGATTGTTACTGGTCTATTTAGGACTCGATTTCTTCTTGTTTCAACCTAGACACGATGTGTGATGTCAGAAAGTCCTTCATTTTCTTAAGGTTTTCATGTTTGTTTCCATACAAGTGTACATAATAGTCTCTAATGATATTTTGAATTTCTTCAGGCTCAGATGTAACTTCATCTTTTGTGTTTCTGATTGTGTTTGTTTGGAATTTTTCTCTATTTTTCTTGGTCAGTCTGGCTAGGGCAACCTTGATTTTGTTTATCGTTCAAAGAACCAGTCCTTTTTTAATTAACTTTTTTGTATTATCTTTTTCTCTTCTCTTTCCCAGATTTGGGCTTTTATTTTGGGGATCTGGATTCTCCTGCTGATGTTAGGGTTTTGGTGGTCTTGCATTTCCAGCTTTCTTAGTTTTTCTTGTTAGGCTGTTAATTTGTGATCCTTCCATTTTCTTCATGTGCATTTGTGGAGATATAAATTCCCCTCTTCCTACAGCTTTTATGGCATCCCAGAGATTTTGACAAGAAGTTTCTTCATTTTGATTTGTTTCCAGGTATCTTTTATTCTCTGTTTGATTTGATCATTGACCCAGGAGTTGTTTAGCATCATGCTGTTTAGTGTCCATGTCTTTGTGGGTTTGGGGGGAAACTTGTTGGTGTTGATGT
>NW_007257986.1:1626-25771 GCF_000164805.1 Carlito syrichta | reverse complement strand
TCAACCTGCTGGGCTCCGGTGACCCTTCCACCTCAGCCTTCTGAGTAGCCGGAATTACAGGCATGCACTACCATGCCCAGCTGATTTTTTAATTTATTGTAGAGGTGAGTTATCGCTGCCCAGGCGGGTTTCAAACCCACGGGCTCAGGCAATCCACTCACCTCAGCCTCCCAAAAGCGTGGGATTACAGGCTGAGCGACTGAGCCCGGCTGTGTGGTGGATCTTAGAACGTTCCATGTGGTGATGAGTAAAGTGTATATTCTGTGGTCGTTGGGTGGAGTGTTCATCTAAGTCCATTTAGTCAAGAGTCATATTGAAGTTACAGATCTTGGTGCTGATTTTTTGTCCTGAAGATCTGTCTAAGGTTGTGAGTGCTGTATTAAAGTCCGCAGCTATAATAGTGATAGAGTCAATGTCTTTTTTGAGTTTACCTAGAAGCTGCTTTATGAAAGTTGACTGTCCTACGTTGGGTGCATATATGTTTAGGATGGATATTTCTTGTTGATCGATTGAACATTTTTCATTATGTAGTGGCCTTCTGTATCTTTTTAAATGTTTGATAGCTTAAACGGTGTTTTGTCTAAGATTAAAATCGCAACGTCTCCTTTCTTTTGTGTTCCGTTCGCCGAAAAATGGTTTTCCCATCCTCTTATTTTGAGTCTGTGAGTGCTATTTCCAGTGAGGTGAGTCTCTTGAAAGCAGTATATTGTTGTCTTGTGATATTTTATCCATTTTGTCATTCTTTGTCTTTTCATTGGTGCATTTAGTACATTCACATTCAGGCTAATTATTGAAATGTAAGAGTTGATCCCTGTCTAAAGGTTTTTACAGAGTTGTTGCTGTTCCTGTTTATTTGTTGTATTTCTTTTGGTTTGGGGGTTGATTCATGTGTGTTTTAGTCTTTTTTCTATACTCTTGTGAACATTGTTGTTCCTTTTTCCTTTTCTTCTGTGTTCACTACTTTCTGTGTTTCTTGTAGAGGTGGTCTGGTGGCAGCATAAGTTCATAGGAATGGATATCTGGGAAAGATTTCAATTCTACCTCAGTGATGATGCCTTGCTTGACTGGGTAGGCTATTCTCTTTTAGAACTTTAAAGATAGGGCTCCAAACTCTCCTAGCCTGAGGGATTTCTGTAAATAAATATGCTGTTATTCTTATTGGTCTTTCCTCTTAGGTAATCTGAGCTTTTTATCTTGCTGTCCTTATGATGTTTTCTTTTATACCTACTTTGTTTAGGCGAATTATTATGTGTCTAGGGGTTAGTCTTCTCATTTGTTGTCTTGCAGGGGTTCTCTAAATCTCTTGTGTTTGACTTTTTGCATCACTGATGAGATGAGGGAAGTTTTCTTCAACAATCTCATGGAATGTTTGTTCCAATGTGGTCTCTGTCTCTCTCTTTGACTCAGGAAGGCCAATTACTCTTGAATTGGCTTCTTTAATTAATCATTCATCTCTTGAAGGTATTATTCTGTCTTTTTAAGCTTATTTTCTGTTTTTGACAGTTTGGGTTAGTTCTGTATTTTGGTCTTCAAGCTCTGAGATTCTTTCTTCTGCTTGGCTAATTCTACTTTCCATGATTATAAGTTTGTTATTTCCTCCCATCACAGTATTCTTTACTGCTGTTATTTCTGTCCTCAGCTCCCTCCTATTTTCCTGTTGTTTCTCCTCGATCTTTTTTATTCTCTCTATTAATGTCTTGATGTCTGGGTTTGTTGGATGTGATCAGTCATTCTGGGGTCTCTTCATGGTTTGCGTTCTAAAGTCTGTTTTCTCAGGGTCTGACCTCCCAGATGTCTATGTGAGACGTATATTCTTCTTTTGATTTTTCTTCATTTGTGCAGATTTTTCCTCCTTACTTTTTCCTTTCCTCCACTTCCCCATCTTCTTTAATTCTGCTATTCAGGGGTTGAGGGGTTGCTTTTACTTATCTTTGTTCAATTTCCTATTCTTCCTTATGCATGTCCTCTTGCTTTATTCAATTCTGGAGTTGGACTCTAGGTTGGGGGTGGTCCTTTGTGCTGTTTTGAAATTTAATAAAGGGGGAGCTTTGATTCAAAATCTACCTGCAGATCCTGGTATCCACTGACAGGTGTATGGAAAATATGAAGCCCACTTCCAACTGCCTTGCAATTTGTCCATGCAATGGGGTTTTAGGTTTACTCCCTCAAAACAAAATGAGGTTAACAGAGGGAAGAGAATGAAGCAGGTCATTGGCAGAATAGGGGGGTGTAGAGATAGAGGAGTAAGAGGTGAAACAGACAAGCATACCGACTAACAAGTGAAAACAGACACAGAGGCTGAAACAAGTAAAAAGAAAAACGATAATTATGACCACAAAGTAACAACCAACCATAGGAAAAAATTAAAATATACAATGATGCTAACATACAAGCTAACCAACCTCCTTATTTGTGTACTATTCCACTATCCAAAGATTGGGTTTACAGAGGAATAAAAATAAAAAAAGAACAGAACAAAAGTAATAGAATAAAGTCAGTAAATAACAGAACAAACCAAGCACACTCTGAGAGTTTTCCTTTAAGTTCAATGTCCTTTCAGTTCTGATTTCTAGCTGTCTTTGCTGGCTGGTAGATTTGTTCACAGTTAGGATCAGCTGCCCCTGGCCTGCTGTGGAGAGTGGTTCAGATCTGGGCTTCTTGCCCAGTATATCACTGAGATCTGTCCTGTGTCTATTTATCAGGTGGGAAGAGCTGTCTTTCCCATTTTTATGTTGTTACCTTGGATCCCCAGTAGATGGTGATGTCTCACCACTCTAGTTGATCTTTATTTACAGCAGGTGGAAATGGGAGGTGAGCAGGCAGGTTGGCAAAACTTGGAGGCAGTTCAGGATGGGAGGGATCAGACAATGGTAGTGACAGTCAGGACATGCCACTGCCATGCCTGGTCAAGGTGCAGGGTGTGGCAGTGACAGTGGCAGCAGTGGCGATCTCAGTAGATAATACTTGCAGGGGCTTCATAGTCCAAAGTTGTGGGTCACATCTGCCATGGGCAGAGCGATGGACACAGTGGTGGCATCTGTGTCCGTGGACATGGCCCAGACCACCCACCTGTTTGAGCTGTGGCTGTGGCTGAACTCCGTATGAAGAGGAGGCTGCTGACATTAGGAACTGCAGCCCCTGGGAGAGAGCTAGAGCCTTTATCTTTTCATGTTCCCTTTCATGGAGGGTCCTGCAGATCAAGCTACTCCACCACCATTTTGCCAGAAGTCCTGTGGCACATATTATAAAGATATACAAGTCATTGTGTACCCATCACAGAAAAGGTCAGCTCACTGGGGCATCCTTCAGCGAGGAAATTCAGTCACTGGGGCAATCACCACAGAAGTGAGCAAATCACTGGGGAACACAACACAAAAGAAAAGCCAGTAACTGAGGCACATATCTCAGAGGAGGAAAGACAGTACTGAGGTACCCATCACAAAAGAAGTCCATCCTATGGGGACACTGAAAAGAGAGAAAATCCTGGCACTGGGATAAAAATAATATAAAAGAGCTAGTCACTGAGGGACACATCACAAACGAGGGCTAGTCACTGGAATAACAATTAGGAGGGGCTCAGTTACTGGGTCTTTGATCACAGAGGGGGCCAATAATCGTGGTAACCATCACAGAGGAAACAAAGTCAGTATGGTACCCATCACAGTGGAGGATCAGTCACTGGGCATTTTTCATACAAGAGGACCAGTCACTGGAGTATGCATCACATAGGAGGACCCCTCACTGGGAACCAATTGCTGACAATGCCAAGTCACTGGAGCATCTACTACAGAGGGGATCCTGTCACTAAGGCACCCAAGATAGAGCAAGGATTGTTACTGAGACACCAGTTATGGAGAAGACCCAGTTACTGAAACACTCATGAAAGAGGAAGACTAGTCAAAGGGGCACCTGAATTGAAGGAGCATCACTCAATGTGTCACCAACCATATAGGATGCACAGTCAATGGAGCATCCTCTATGAAAGAGGACAAGTCACTGTGACACCTATCACAGATGAGGGCTAATCACAGGGGTACAAATTATATATGTGCTTACATATATGTACATACACACATATACATAAACATATACATATATGAAGACCAGTCACTGGGGCAGCAATCAAATGGGAGACCCAGTCACTAGAGCACACATTATGGAATAGGTCCCATTACTAGGATTTCCATCACAAAGGAGGGCCAGTCACTGGAGCACCCATTATGGAGGAGGCACAATGAATGTAACACCCATCACAGAGGATGTAACTGGGGCAACAATTATATTATGCGGGAAGGCCAATCACTCAGCACCAATCACAGAAACATCACAAACTGGTGATATTTACTGTTGCAACAATAAAGCATAGGCCCAGTTACTGTTTCGCCAATCACTTAAGGAAGGTCAATCAGTGGGCCACTCATCATAGAGAAGAACAAGTCACTGGGGCACCCATTTTGCAGGATAGCCTGTCACTGGTAATTCGTCAGAGAGTTGGGCTACTCACTGGGGCACCAATTGTGGAGGAGGACTACTCACTTGAAAAACCATCATAAACGAGAGCCAGTCACTGTGATAACTCTCACAGAAGTCCTCTCACTGGGACACCCATCTCACAGGAGGGGCATTTACTAGGACACCTATCACAGGGCAGAGCCAGTCACTGTGGCACCATCACAGAGGAGGTCATATCAAAAAGGCATGCATCACAAAGAAGAACTAGGCATTGGGAAACTCATCACAGAAGAGGCCTTTCCATTGTGTCACCCATCACAGAAGAGAGACAGTCACTCGGGCAAAAATCATACAGTATCCACAGTCACTGGAATACTCATTAAAGAGGAGGGCCAATAACTAAGGCACCCATAACACAGAATGCCAGTCATTCAGACATCCATCCCAAAGCATTACTAGTCACTGGCAACACCCCTAATTGGGGAAACCTAGTATGTGGGACAATTATCAAAGATGAGAACTAGTCATTTGTGAAACCATTATGAGGAAGCGCCAGTCACTCTGGCACCAATTATAGAGCAGTCCCAATCACTGTGGCACCCATAATAAAGGAGGGCCAATCACTGAAGCAGCCATCATCAATAGGGCAACCATCATAGAGGAAAACCTGTCACAAGGACTCACATCACAGAGGAGAGACAGACACTGGGGCAACTATCATAGATGAGGGCTAGTCACTAGGTTATACATTACAGATCAGGGCCAATCACCATTGCACTGATCACAAAGGAAGGCCAGTCACTGGGGAACACTTCACATAGAAGAGCCAGTCATGGAGGTCCCCATAACAAGAGAGACAGTCAAGGGGCATCCCTCACAAAGAAAGTCAGTCACTAAGGGACACATTACACATGAGGATCAGTCACTGATCAAAGAGGAGGGATAGTAACTGGGGCACTAATAATGAGGGGTAAGTCACTGGGACTCTGATCACAAAAGAGGGCAAATAACTAGAGTAGACATCAGAGGGGAGGCAAAGTCAGTCTGGCATCGAACACAGAGGAGGCTCATTTTCTAACGCATTTTTCATAGAAGAGGGTCAGTTACCAAAACATCCATCACACATGAGGACTAGTCACTATGAGTCACCGTGAACATCATTCTGTCAATCACCAGGCAAACAATCAAAGGGGAGGGAAAGTCAAAAGGGCACACCTCAGAGAAGATGCCTAGTAACATAGACTTTCATCAAAAGAGAGGGTTTGTCAATGTGGAACACATCACAGAAGAGGGCTAGACATTGGGACACCAATTATGAATAAGGGCCTTTCACTGTTCACCCAACACACACAATGTGTAGTCACTGGGGCACCCATCAAAGATGAGGGCCAGTCACTATTATGGCCACCCTTTACAAAACAAGGTCTGTCAATGAAACACCCATCACAGAGGAGGGTAATTTACTGGGCACCTATAATAGAGGATGGCCAATCAATGGAGCATACAACACAGAGGCAGGACAGTCATGGAGTCAGAACTCACAGATGAGAACTAAACACTTGGTCATGCAACACAGAGAAGGACTAGTCACTGTGACAGCCGTAACAGAGGAGGGTCAGCCATGGGACAACCTTGAAATGGAGTGTTAGCCACTGGGGCTATCATTATGGTGGAGGGCCAGTCGCTGTGACAGCCATCAGAGAAGAATGACTGTCAATGGACCACCCATTACAAAACAGGGACAGTAACTGGGGCACTAATCATAGCACTGGGCCAGCTACATGGGAACTCTTCACAGGTGAGTTCTAGTAACTTGAACACACATCAAAGAGGACACAGTAGCCACTGTGTCACCCTGAACAGAGAAGAACCAGACACCAGGACACTTAATTTGCAAGAGGATGAGTCACAAGGCAACAATCAAGGAGGAGGCCCTAACAATGGATAACGTATTATGGTGGAGGTCTAATTCTTGTGATACCCATACAGAGGATAGCCTGTCATTGGGGCAGCCATTAAGGAAGACGTTCAGAAACTGGGGCATCCATCAACGAGAGGAACTAGTCACTAAGGCACCCATTAGGGAGAAAGGCCTGTTAGAGGTACACGCATCACAGAGAAAGGTGAGCATAATGGTAGAGGGTCAGTCCCTGGAACACGAATTACTGAGGAGACCCAGTCATTGTGCCAACCATAATGGACAAGGACAAGTCAATGGAGTAACCATTATTTAGGAGACCCAGTCACTAGGATAACTTTCACATAGCTACTCAGTGGGACACCAATCACAGAGGAGAATCAATTACTGAGACATATTTTATAGTGGGGCAGTCATTGGATCACCCAGCACAGAGGAAAGCCAGTCACTGGGGAACCCATCACAGAGAAGGTTTAGTAACTCATAAAATATGGAACAGGACCAGTAAATAGAACACCCATCACAGAAGAGGGCTATTCACTGGGGCACCAAATTTGAAGTGGGGCCAGTTGCTGGGGCACCCATTATGGGGGAGGTCAGAAATTAGGAAAACCATTATGAAGGGAACCCAGAATCTAAGGCACTCTCAGAGAGGAAGGGTATTCACTGTGGCACCTATTTTGGAGGAGGTCTAATTACTAGATCACCCATCACAGAAGAAGGCTTGTCACTGGTTTACCCATCACAACCGATGACCAGTCATTGGGGACACAAATTGCATAGAAGGTCCAGTTTCTTGGGCATCCTTTAGGAAAGACCCCTCACAGATCAGGCATAGTCACTGGGGTATTCATGACAAAAGAGAAGCAGTCACTGAGGCAGCTATCACAGAGAAGGGCCTGCCAATGAAGCACCCATCAAATAAAAGGGCTAGTCACTGGGGCAATATGCAGGAGACCCAGTCATTGGAAAACAGATCAGAGGAGAGGGCAAGTTACTGAGGCACCCATCACTGCAGCGGGCCACTCACTAGGGCATCCATCACAGAGGAGGGCGAGTCAGTGGGGCACCCATTTTGAAGGGGAGTCATTCACTGGGAATCCCCTCACACAGGTGAACTAATCCCTGAAACACCCATTAAGGAGGAGATTGAGTCAATTCGACTCCCATCACAGGGGAGGTTCATGCACTTGAGCACCTATCTGTAGGGGGGTCAGTAAATACAGCAACCTTCACAGAAGAAAGCTAGTCATGGAGCACACATAACAGAAGAGAGCCAGTCACTGGGTAACCCATCACAGAAGATCAATCACTGGTGGAACCCATCACAATGGAGTATCATTCACTAGGGCACATAATATACAAGATGGCCAGTCACTATGGCAGCCTTCACAGAAGAAATCTACTCACTGTGGTACCCATCACAGAGTAGAATAAGTCACTGAAACACTAGCACATAGGTGAGGCAGTCACTGGGACACACATCACAGAGGATAGTCAGTCACTGAGGCACCTGTTACAAAGCAGATTCAGTCACTGGGGCACCCATCACAGAGGAGGGTAATCACTGGAGCACCCATTAATGAGGATGACCAGTTATTATCAAACCCAGCACAGAAAAGTGTTACTTTGGGGCAACAATCAAAGTAGAGAGTCACTCTGGCACAAAGTACATAAAAGGTCCTCTTCTTGGGTACCCTGTTATGGAAAAGGAAGAGTCACTGTGACATCATTCACAAAGAAGGTCTACTAACTGGGGCATCTATTATTGAGAAAGGTCAGTCACTGGGGCATCAAGAAAGTGACCCCGTCAATGGGGCATCCATAGTATAGGAGGGTCACTCACTAGGGAACACAAAATGGAGGAGACCCAGACACTGGGACACCCTTCACAGTTGAGGCCAAATCACAGAGGCAACAAAAAAGAGTAGAAACAGTCACTAGGACACCAATCACAGAGGAGGGCTAGACACTGTGATATGTATCACAGATGAGAATGAATCATACTGGTATCCATGATAGAAGAGGACTAGTTACTAGGACATACACTGTGAAGGAGTATCAATGACTAAGGCACTGATCACAGTGGAGGGCCAACCAGTTAACAGTGTTGGGCTAGTCACTCAGGCAACCATACCAGAGGAGTGTCAGTCACTGGAACATCCATCACAGTGGAGAAACAATCACTTGGACATGCATCACAGAGGAATGCTAGGCACTGGAGTACCCGTGTTAGAAGAGAGATAGTCACAAGCACACTGATTATGCAGTAGAGCCAGTCACTGGACCATCAATTACAGAGCAGAGACAGTCACTTGAGTAATCACTACAGAAGAGTGCTATTCATGAGGCACCCATTATAGAAGAGTGCAAGTTGCTAGAACACCATTCATAGAAAGCTAGTCATTGGGGTACACATCACAGAAGAAATTCAATCATTGTACAACCATAATAGAGGAGGGCCAGTCATGGGGCACCCATCATTTTGAAGGACTAATCACTAGGCCACTAACACTTTTCCTTTTTCAGGAAAGCCAGTCACTGAAGCATCCATCACAGAGAAGGTCTATTCACTGAGGAATCCATCCCAGAGGAAGGTCAGTCACTGGGACATCCATTAGAAAGAAGACCAGTCCCTATGGCATGGATCACAGAGAACAGTAAGTCACTGAGGTTCTCATTACAGAGATGGATCAGTCACTGAATTACCCATCACAGAGACAGGGCAGCAACTGGGGCACCCATTACATAGGTGGCACAGTAACAAAGGCACACATCACAATGGGGTCCAGTCACTAAGGCATCCATCCCAGAGGATGGCACTTCACTAGGGTACCCATGACACAGAAAAGTCAATCACTGCTGCACCAATTTCAGAAGACAGCAGTTACTGGGACACATCACATAGAAGGGCCAGTCACAGGGGAATATAATATGGAGGAGGAAGCATATTGTGGAGGAGCCTAGTCATTGGGACACACAAGACATATAGGGTCAGTAACTGGGGCAAACATTCCAGAGGAGGACCAGTCATTGAGATAACCATCACAGAGAAAAGCCAGTCAATGGATCACTCAACACTGAGGAGGGCCAATCACTGGGACGGCCATCACAAAGAGATTTGTCACTAAGACACCCATTATGAAGGATGACTAGTTACCAGGAGACACATCACAGAAAGGAGCTAGTCACCAGTAGGAGGGCAAGTCACTGGGTCACAATCATTGAGGAGGCCCAGTCATGGGGGCAATCCTAATAGAGAAGGGCTAGTCACTGGGGTAACCATTATGTAGGAGATGCAGTAAGCGGGACAACTATCACAGAGGAAAGCTAGTCCCTGGGACACCCAAAATAGAGGAGTATCAGTTACTTGGGAATACTTCCTAGAGCCGTGACAGTCACCGGAGCACCCAACACAGAGGAGGATCAGTCACTGGAACACCCATTATAGAGGAGGTCTGTTCACAGGGACATCTATCACAGAGAGAAGCCAGTCACTAGAGTACTCATCACAGAGGAGGGGTAGTCACTGGGATACCAATTATGGAGGAGGCCAAATTCCTGGAAAGCCCATCACAAAGGAAGGTTATTCACTAGGATACTCATTATGGGGGAGGGCAAGTCACAAGGGGATTGATCACAAAGAAGGAAAAGTCACGGAGGCACCTCTTGCAGAGCATGGTCAGTCACTGGGGCACACATCACAGTGGGGTTCCAGTCATGGGGCAATGATTCTAGAGATTATTCACTAGGCACCAATCATAGACAAGGCTAGTTAGTGTGACACCCATTGTAGAGGAATGCCAGTTGCTGGAACAAAGGATAACCAGTCACTGAAGCACCCATCACAGAGAAAGTGTAGTCATTCTGTCACCTATCACAGAGGAAGACAAGTAACGGCTAATTTCTCAGAGGAGAGCCAGGCACTGAAGCAGTCATCACATCACTAAGGAGGTCCAGTCACTGAGGCATACATCCCAGAATGCAGCCAGTCACTGAGTCACCCATCCTTAAGGAAGGCCAGTCACAGGGGAACCCAATATAAAGCAAATCACAGGGACATTTATCCAGGATGAAGGTCAGTCACTGAGCTATCCATCATAGAAGAAGGTCAGTCGCTTGGGCATCCATCACTCAGAAGGACCAGGTAGAGGCATGCATCACAGAAGATAAATAGTCACTGGAGCATTCATAATAGAAGATGACTGTCATCAGCACAACAATTTTTAAGGAGGGTCAATCTCTGGGGTACCAATCATAAAGCAGGACAGTCACTGAGGCACTGAACACAAAGGAGTACCAGGCAATGGGGCAAACATCATAGAGGAGTGCCAGTCATGGGCTACCCATTATAGAGGAGTGCCAGATACTGGGACAGCCATTACAGAAGACTAGTCGTTGAGGTACTCATCACAAAGGAAAGCCAGTAATGGGGGCAACCATTACAGAAGACTAGTCATTGGGGGATCCATTACAGAACAGAACTAGTCACAGGGTCACCCATAACAAAGAAGGATCAGTCACTGGGGCACCATACAGAGGAGGATCATTCACTGAACCACCCATCCCAGAGGAGGACCAGACATTGAAGCACCCAACCGGTTGAGGACCCATCACAGAAGAGATCCAGTCATTGGAACATGCATCATAGAGGAGAGTTAGTCATTGGATTAACCGTTATAGAAGAGGGCTAGTTATTATGGAGAAGGGGCAGTCACTGGTCATCAATCACAAAAAAAGTGACAGTAACTGAGTTACTGATTGCAGAGCAAAGCATAAATCACTGAGGAGTTCAGTCATGGGGTAACAATTATACGGGAGTTTCAGTCATCAGAAATTTTTTACTCTGGCACCCATTAGAGTAAAAGTCTTGTTACTGTGTCACCTAACACAGAGGGGAGAGATATCAACTTGTTACTGGGCCACCTAACACCCTGGGGCAGATATTAGAGGAGGGCAGAGTCAATGAGGTTCCCATACCAGAGGAATACCTGTCACGGGGGGACCTATTAGGAGGAAGGTCAATCACTGGTGTACCAATTGTAGAGGAGGGCAATTCACTGATGCACCCATCACATAGAAGTGCCACTCATTGAGGATGCATTGCAGAAGATGGTCAGTAACTGGGACACAAATCACAGAGGAGGGTCAGACATTGGGGCAACCAACACATAAGATGCCCACTCACTGGAACAGCCATAACAGAGGAGGCCTGATCATAACGGTACTCATAGCAAAGAAGGTTCAGTCACTAGGACAACCAAAAGGGGGGAACCAGTTATTGGGGCACTGAATGCAGTGGAAGTCTGGTCACTAAAGCACCCACCACAGAGGAAGCCATGTTATTGACACACCCATCCTAGAGAAGAGTTAGCCATTGGGGTACCCATTTGAAGCAAGTTCATTCACTGTGACACCAATAACAAGGGAAGACTAGTCAATTTAGGACCTATTATGATTTGAGCCCAATCATCAGGGCACCAATCAAAGAGGAGGCTAAATCACTGAAACATCTATCACAGAGGAGAGCCAGTAACTGGGGCACTCATAGACTGGGACTAGTCATTGAAACATCCATTTGAAGGACGCCATGTCACTGTGGCACCAGTCACAAAGCAGGACCAGTCCATTTTGCACCTATTATGGAGCAAGCCCAGTCACTGGGACACGAACCACAGAGGATAGCCAGTCACTGGGACACGAACCAGAGAGGAGGGCCAGTCACTGGGACACTCGTTTTTGAGAAGATCCAGAAACTGGGTCACCCACCACAATAAAAAAAATAGTCATTGCAATATTAATTTTGAAAGATGTCCATTTACCAAGACATCCATCACAGAATAGGGCTGGACATTAGGACACGTCACAAAAATGGCAAGTGATTGAGGCACCAATGACACAAGATGCCTTGTCACTTGGGAACCCATTTTGTAGGTTGTTCTGTGGCCATGACCTCCATTACAGAGGAGGGTTTGTCACTGGAGTACCCATCATATATGAAGGTGAGTCACTGGGTGATCAATCACAGAGGGGGACTGGTCACTGGGCACACATTATCTAGGAGGCCCAGTAACTGGGAAAGTCATCACAAAGTGGATCAGTCACTGGGGCACCAGTGATGTTGGAAACCCAGTAAGTGAGACACCCATCAGAGAGGTGAATTAGTCACTTTGGAAAAAATTATGAAGGAGGGGCAGTCATTGGGCCACAATTCACAGAAAAGTTTTAGTCATGGAACACCAGTATTGGAGAAGGGTCAAAGACAGTGACACCCATTATGGAGAGATCCAGTTACAGGGGCACAAATCACAGAGGAGGGCAAGTCACTCGTGTACCCATTATGGTGGAGGGATAGTCACTGAGACACAATACATGGAGGAGTTACAGTCACTGACACATTCATAATGGTGGAAGGCTAGACAATGGGGTAAACATTATATAGGAGACTCAATCATCAGGACAGTGATCACAGAGAAAAGATAGTCACTAGGGCAGACATCACTGAGAAGATTCATTCACTGGGATATTTTTCAGATATTAGGGCTACTCACTGGTACAACAAGCCCACAGAGGGCAAGTGACTGAGGTACATGTTATAAAGGAGGTTCAGTCAATGGGATTTCAATCAAAGAGGAGAACCAGTACTGAGACACCCATCACAGAAGAAAACTGGTTACTGGGAAACACATCACAGAAGAGGTCTAGTCACTGGGACACAAATTATTGAGGAGGACAAGTTACAGGAGCACTCAGCACAGAGGACTGACACTGGGACACCAAATTTAGAGGAGGGACAAATATCGGGGCAGAAATCACAGAGGAGTCCCAGTAAATGCAGCAACTATTAAGGATGATGTCAAAACATTGTGACACCCATCTTAGAAGAGGGACAGTAATGGGGGAAGCCATTATAAAGAAAGATAATAAATAGCGGTACCAGCCGGGATCGGTGACTCAGCCTGTAATCCCGTGCCTTTGGGAGGCTGAGGTGAGTGGATTTCCTGAGCTCGCGGGTTCGAGACCCGCCTGGGCAGTGAGACCTCGTCTCTACAATAAATCAAAAAATCAACCAGGCGTGGTAGCGCATGCCTGTAATTCCGGCTACTCGGAAGGCTGAGGTGGAAGGACCCCAGGAGCGCAGCAGGCGAGGCTGTGGTGGCCGGAAGCGGCCACTGCACTCCAGTCTGGGCAACAGAGTGAGACTCCAACTCAAAATAAATAAATAAATAAATAAATAAAATAAATAGGGGTACCAATCACAGAGGAGGGAAGTCGTAGGGGTGCTAATTTTGGAGAAGGCCCAGTTACTAGAACAACATCATGGAAAAGGGCTAGTAACTGGGAAACCCATCACAGGATGACCAGTCACTAGGGCACCAATCTCTGAGAAGTCTCAGTCACAGGGTGACCCTTTATGGTGGAGGCTCAGTCACTCTGACACCCGTCATAGAGGAGGGCTAATCACTGGGGCACACGCATACATTGTATATGAAGGTCAGTCACTGGGGCACACATTATGGAGGAGGAACAGTCACTGGAACTCCTATCATGAAAGATGGCTAGTAGCTGGAGTGGCCACTATGAGGGTGGAACAATAAGTGGGAAACCAAACACAAAGAGAGGCTAGTGACTAGGGGAAACATGGAGAACAGTTTGTCAATGGGCACCAATCACAGAGGAGTGCCAGTCACTGGGGAACTCCTAATGGAAAAAGTCCAGTCATTAGGGCAGTCTCATGGAGAAGGCCCCGTCACTGAGGCACTGATTACAGAAGAAGGCCTGTCACTGGCACAGCAATCACATAGGAATACCAAACATTGATAACCCATCACAGAAGAAGGTGTACACTGTGGCACCAAGTACAGAGATGAGCCAGTCACTGGGACAACCATCACATAGGAGAGTATGTAACTGGGACACACATCAGATAGGAGGGCTAGTCACTAGAACATTCGTTATGGAGGAGAGACATTCCCTGGGGCACCAATCAAAGAGACACACTAATCACAGGACACCCATCACAGAGGAGTGCCAGTCACTGGGGTACAAATTATAAAGAAGGGAATGTCACACATCACATGTGGCAACAAGAACAAAGGATGGGACAATCACAGTGACACTTATTAAAAGGAGGTTCAGTCACCGGTGCTCTGAACAGAGAAGAAACTGTCACTGGGGCACCCATAAGACAGGAGGCCTGTGGTTCCCATCACTTATGAGGGCTAGTCACTGGGACACCCATTATAGAGCAGGTACTTAGTGTGACACTCCTCTCAGAGGACATCCAGTCACGGAAGCACCCTTCACAGAGGAGGGCCATTCACTGAGCACCCATTTTAAAACGTTCAGTCACTCATGGACCATCACAAAGGAGGACTTGTCACTTGGGCACTCATCACAAAGGAAAGGTAGTCAATGAGGCACCTATCAAAGAGGAGGAACAGTCACTGAAGGAGACTCAATTACTAGGGCACTGAAAAGTAAGACTAGACAATCACTTGGGCACACAACACTGAGGACGTCCAGTCAATTGGTCACATATCACAGAGGAATCCTAGTCACTGGAGCTATCACTACAGAGGACATATTGTTACTGAGGCACCTCACAGAGGGGAACTAGTCTCTGTGCCCCCAATAAAAAGGAGGACTAGTCCCTGGGACAAAAAAATATGGAGGAGAACCAGTAATGGTGACTCCCATCACAGAATAGGGCCAGTCACTCAGACACCCATTATGGAGAAGGTCAGTCACTGGGGCAACAATCATGGATAAATTTTAATCAATTGGACACCCTTCATATAGCAGAGACTATCACTGGGCCACCCATCGGAGAAGAGGGCCAATCACCAGGTCACCCATTACAAAGAAGACCAAATTAGTGAGGCACTCACTACAAAGGAGGACAATCACTGGGACATTCATTACAGTGGAAAGCTAGTCACTGGGGCATCCATCATGGAGAATGCTGGATATTGGGGTATCCATCCAAAAAGAGGGCCAGTCACTGGGTCATCGATTACAAGGGAGTGTCTGTCACTGTACACCAGTCACAGTTTATGGCCAGTCAATATGGCATCGAACACTTAAGAGAGACAGTCAATGAGGCACCCATCACAGATCAGTGTCAGCCATTACAGAATAGGGCCATTAACTGGATCACCCATAAAAGAAGAGGATCTGTCACTGGGGCATTCCTCACAGAGAAGTGTCAGTAACTGGATACCCCTCACAGAGGAGAGCTAGTCACTGGAGCACAGATCACACAGGAGGGATAATCACTGTGGCAACCATAACAGATGAGGGCCAGTTAATTGGGTATTCATTTTGGAAGAGCACCAGTCAATGGAACAACCATCACAGAGGACAGCTAATCTCTAGGTCACCCATCATTGAGGAGGACTCGTCACTGGGAAATCCATCACAAAGAAGGGCTTGTCACTTGAATACTCATTAAGGGGAGTTTCAGTTACTGGGATACCCATCATAGAGAATGTCTATTCACTAAAACACCCATTCTGTAGGAGGGGTAGTCACTAGGGCATAAATCATCAAGGAGGTCAAGTCACTGGGACACCAATTATGGAGGAGGACTAGTCACAGCATCAATTATCCAGAAGACCCAACCATTGGGTAGTGATCATCGAGGAAATTTAGTCACTCAGGCACCCAGCAGAGGAGGGCCAGTCACTAGGGCACCCATTACTGAGAAGGTTGATTATTGGCATAGTAATCACGAAGGAGGGCTTGTGACTTGGACACCCATTATGAAGAAGTCTCAGCTACTTTACCACCCATTACAAAGAAGGATTAGTCACAGTGTTACCCATTATGATGGAAGGATACTCACTGTCATATACATCACAGAGAAGGCCAGGCACTGCGATACCCATCACAGATGGTGGTCAATCACTGATGGATCCGAGGAACTGACTACAGAGGAGAGTCGATCATTGGAGACCAATAACATAGAAGGGCCGGTCAGTGAGCCACCAAATACATAGGAGGAATTGTCACTGAGGCACTCATCACAGAGGACACCCCGTCTCTGTGGTCCCAATCACAGAGGAAACCCAGTCTCTGGGGCACCCTACACAGGGCAATCAGTCACTGATACACCCATCACAGAGGAGGGAAAGTCTGTGAAATGCTATCACAGATGAAGAGCAGTAATTAAGGTACCCATAAAAGAGAAAGTTCAATCTCTGGGCCACCAATTACAGAGGTGGACCAATCATAGTGTTACCCATTACAGAAGAGGGCCACTCACTAGAACACTAGAGAAAAGAGTCACTCTGACACTAAAAGCAGTGGAGGACCAGACATTTAAGTAAACATATGGAGGAGGGCCAGTCACTGGGACAGTCTTCAGAGAGGAGGGCCATCATTGATGCACCCATCACTGAGAACGACCAATCGCTGAGATGTTCATCACTAGAAGAGCTTCTCACTGGGACACACAGTATACAGGAATCCAAGCTAGTGAGACACCTATCACAGAGGTAGGCTAGTCACTAGGGCACACACTAGGGAGGACAGCCAATCACAGGCAAAAATCACCAAGAAGTTACAGTCGCTGAGGCATTTATATGGAGAATGGCTAGTCACTGAGGCACATATTATATTGGCGACCCAGTCACTAGGGAAGCAACAACATAGGCTAGCTATTCATTGGGGCACATTCACCAAGGAAGATAAGTCCTGTGGCATTTTTCAAAAAGAAGTGACAGTGCCTGGGGCATGTATCACAGAGGAGGGCCAGTCACTGGGGCACCCATGAAAGAAGAGGCCCAAGAGTGGAGCATCTATCAAATAGGAGAGCCAGTCACTGGTACACTGATCACAGAGGGGAGCCCAACACTGAGATACCCATTACAAAGGAGAGCCAGTCAATGGGGCACCCATTATGGAAGGGATGTAATAAGTGGGAAAAACATCACAGAGGAGCACTAGTCACTGTGGCAACCATTATGGAGGAGGATCAGGCACAGGTCACAAATCATAGAGAAGACCGAGTCAGTGGAGCACCCTAAATGCAGTGGACCCGTCACTTGTGCAACCATATGGAGGAGATGCCATCACTGGGGAACCAATCATATAGGCAGCTCAGTCACTCTGGCAAA
Source organism: Carlito syrichta (assembly GCF_000164805.1). Classification (NCBI taxonomy): domain Eukaryota; kingdom Metazoa; phylum Chordata; class Mammalia; order Primates; family Tarsiidae; genus Carlito; species Carlito syrichta. The sequence continues at coordinate 8,281 of NW_007257986.1, read as the reverse complement.
CATCACAGAGGAGTGTAAGTTACTGAGGTACCCATAGTGAAGGAGGGTCAGTCTTCACTGATCACAGACCTGGGATAGTCACTGGGGCACTAATTATTGAAAAGGACAAGTAAGAGAGACAACCATCATAGATGAGGTCCATTCACTGGGGTAGCCATAATGGAATATCAGTCACTGGGGCACCCCTTTAGGGGAGGCCATTCACAGGGGGCATCTATTAGAGAGGAAAGACTGTAACTGCCAATCACAGAGGAGAGCCATTCACTGGGACACCAATCACATATAAGGCTTAGTTATTGGACTGGTTGCTGGAAAACCCATGACAGAGGAGAGCCAATCACTAGGGCACCCACTATTACCGATGCCATAAAACAGGGATGCCCATCAGAGGAGGTCTAATCACTAGGGCAACCATTATTGATTAGGGTCAGTAACTTGGGCACCAATGACAGACACGACAAATCAGTGGGGCACCCATCATAGAGAACAACCAGTCACTGGGTCTTCCATCAGACAGAAGTTCCACTCACTTGGACACATATTCTAAAGGAGTGATAGGCACTGGGGCAATCATCACAGAATAAGACTGCTTACTTAGACACCCATCAGAGAAGAGAAAGTTTCACTGGGGCAACCATCATAGAAGACAGTTACTGGGAAACTCATCACAGAGGAGAGTCAGTCACTGGGACACTCGTTAGAAGGGACTAAATCACTGAGGCACTGATTACAGAGGAGGTCCACTACCTGGGACAACAATCACAGAGTATGCAAAATCACTGTGGTACCCATCACAATGGAGGATCCTTCATTAGGGCATTCTTCACAGAGGAGTACCAATCACTGGACACGCATTAGAAAGGAGGTCGAGTCACTGGCTCATGCATTAGAGAGGAGGGGCTGTGCATTATCGAGGAGGCCCAGTCTCTGTGGCACTCATCACAAATGAGGGCTTATCAAAGGGACACCACTATGGAGAAGGCCTAGTTACTGGACCACCCATCACAGACTAGGGCTAATAACTGAGGCATCATTATAGAGGAGGCCAGTCACTGGGACAACCATCATAGAGAAGGACCAGTTGCTGGGACACCCCCATCACAGTGAAAAAGCAGACATTGAGGCACTAATTATGGTGGAGGGCCAGTCACTGTGGCATCCATTTTGGATGAGGGACTGTCACTGGAGCACTGATCACATAAGAGGGTCTGTCACTGGGGCACCCACCACAGAGCAGTATCAGTTCCTGGGGATCATATTACAGAGGATGGAAAGGCAAGGGGCACCCACCACAGAAGAAGACTACTCACAGTGCAGGGACACCTATCAGAGAGCAGAGCACATCACTGGGACAATCATTACAGAGGTGAGCTAGTCGCTGGGGCATGCATCGCAGAGGACAGCAATTCACTGGGGCATGCTTCACAAAAGAGCCAGTCACTGAGTCACACAACACAAAGGAGGACCAGTCACTGAGGCACTCATAATAGAGGGGGACCAGTTACTGAGGCATCCAATAGGAGGTGCTCAGGCATGGGCTATGATCCCAGAGAAGGACCAATAACTGAGGCAGCCAGCACAGAGAAGGGAAAGACAGTGTGGCAACCATCACAGAGGAGGGCTTGTCACTGGGGAAACAGACAGGGATCAATCACTTAAACACCCATTATCAAGTAGGCCCTGGCACTGAGGCATCCATCTATCACAGAGGAAAGCAAGCCACTGGGACACAAGTTACAGAGGACAGCCAGTTATGGAGGCACCCATTAGAGAGAAGAACATGTTATTAGGGCTCACATTATAGGGTAGGCCCAATTACTAAATCATCCATGACAGAGATGATTGAGGCAGAAAGACATCCATTTGGGAGGAGGGCCAGTCATTGGGGTACAAATCACTGAGGAGGCACAGTCACTGGGGCAACAAAAGTGAAGGAGGGTCAGGCACTGATGCACACATTGTGTAGCAGATCCAGTCACTGGAGCTGCAGTCACAGAGGAAAGCTTGTCACTGACACACATATCACAGACTAGGGTTTGTCACTTTGGCACTCATTAGAGAAGATGGCCAGTCATTAGAGAATCAATCTCACAGGAGGCCAATTTATTGTGACACCTATTACTAATAACTGGGACACCAATCATATATAAAGGTCAGTCACTGGGGCACCCATCAGAGAAGAGAATCAGTCACTGGGGAACCCATGAAAGAGGAGTGCTAGTAACTGAGGAACCCATTCCAGAGGAGGACCAGACACTGGTGCACCCATTGGAAGGCAAATCACTGGGGAACTTGTCACAGTGGAAGGCCAGTTACTGGGGCATGCATCAGAAAGGAGGCCTGGTCACTGGAGAACCCATTACAGAAGAGGGCTAGTCACTTGTGCACCCATTACAGCAGAAGCCTAATAAGTAGGACAATAATAACATAGGTTGGATAGATCCTGAAACTACAATCACCGAGGAGTACTAGTCTTTGGGATGTCCCTCATAGAGAAGAGCTTTGTACTGAGGCTCCCATCATAGAGGAGACTCATTAACTGGGACATCCATTATGGAGGATGGCTGATCACTGGTACACCCATCACAGTAGTGGCAGCCACTAGGGCACTATTACACAGGAGCATGAATCACTGGTTCATCCATTTTGGAGAGACAGTTATTATGGAGGAGGACCAGAAACATGGGCACCCATCATAGTGGAGGACTAGTCACCAATTTTGGACCGAGTTACAAGGACACTCATCATAAAAGAGAGAAAGTAATTGTAGAACCCATCACAGAGGATGATCATTCATTTGGACACCAATTAGAGGAAGTCCAGTTACTGGAGCACCCATTATGGAAGATGCCCAGCCATGTTGAGGCACATCACAGGGGAGGGCTAGTCACTGAGGCACACATCCCAGAAGAGAGTCAGTAACTGGAATACTCATTACAGAGGAAAACCAGTCAGTGTGGTATCTAGCACAGAGGAGAACAAGTAAATTGGACACCCATCAAAGAAGGAGCTAGTCACAAGGACACCCACAACAATGGAAGGCCAGTATCTTGGGTTCCCAACACACAGTCCAGCCACTGGTGTACCCTTCACAGATGAGGACCAGTCACTGGGAAAATGATTACAGATGAGAGCCAGTCATTGGAGCACCCATCACAAAGCAGAGCCACTCAATTAGATACTAAACAAAGAACTGGCAGTCACTGAGGCATCCATTACAGGGGAAAGTCAGTCACTGGGGTCACAATCACAGAGAAATCCAATTTCTGGGACACCCAACACAGAGGAAACCAGTAATTGAGGCCTCCTTTACACAGGAGGGCTAGACAAGGGGCAGCTATCCCAGAAGAGGTCCATTCAATGGTGCACCCATCACAGAGAAAGGCAAGTCACTGGGACACCCATCTCAGATGAAGAGCAGTCATTGGGGTATCCATAACAGGCATTCAGTAGGGCACCTATCACACAGATTTGCCTGTAACAGGGGCACTCCTCAAAGAGAAGGGTTAGTCATATGGAGAGGGCTAGTCACACCTCAAGAGGAGAGCTAGTCACCGAGACAACCACACAGAGGAAGGCTTGTCACTGTGGTACTAATGAAAGAATAGGGTGAGTCACTGGTGTACCACATTTGGAGGAGGGCCACTCATTGAGGCACCAATCAAAGAGGAGACCCATTTAATTGAGAATTTATTATGGAGGAGGCCCAGTCAGTGAGACATCCTTCACAGAGTATGGCAAATCACTGAATTACCCATTATAGAGGAGGCCTAGAGACTGGGAACCCATCACAGAGGAGGGCTAGTCTCTGGGACACCCATTTGGTGACATCCCCAATACTGGGATACTCATCATATAAGAGGTTATTCACTGAAACACCCATCAAAGAGGATGATTAGTCATTAGGCATGCATTATAGAGGAGAATCAGTCACTGTGACACCCATCACAGAGCAGGGTTAGTCACCGGGGAAAACATTTTTTATAAAGGTCAGTCACAGGTACACCAATCACAGAGGAGACTCAGTCACTAGGACACATATTATGGATGAGGTACAGTCATTGATATTCCAATCCCAAAGGAAGTTCAGTACAAGGGTACCTGAAAGGCACAGGGAACAGTCAGAAGGACGTCTCCCAAGATGGCACCAACCCCATAGGGAATCTAACAAAGACAACAAAGGCCGTAAATTCCTGCCTCTCCCACGTGCACAAAACTTAAACTCATGCACAAATATTATCTCCCTATAGGAACACTATCTCATAGCTCCCTCCAATAAAGACCCTAAGATGGCTCTGGCTGGCACGGCCAGGCTCAGAGAGCACAGGCCGCCCCCTCCCAAAACCGATAAATACAGACCTCTCTCTCACCCTCGCTCTCTCACTCCCCTTCTCACCAGGCAGTTACAGACCTCCTTCCCTCTCTGTAGCCGCTGCTCTAATAAATCACTTGGCCTCAAAGGGTGTTGAGTCTCACTGGCGTCTCGTCCTTCATTGGTACCGTGCTTGGTCAGGAGCCCTCTCGCCTAAGGCAAGGCCCCATCCTGTTGCCGGTGGCACTCGCCCCTTGAGGTCTTCGCCCACTTTCTTGAATGTCAGCGCCGCATCCATCACCACCTCGAATTGGTAAGTGCCCCTTCTTGAAAAACCTAACAACCTCCCCGGGATACCCGAAAGGGACTGACCGTTGATCATCCGGCGGCTCTTTCAGCCCTGGGTGAAGGGGGGACCACACCCCGCCTAGTCTTTCAAAGCCACAGCGGACCCCCTACTGGTTTTTCATTCTCCCGCCTAAGACTCTAAAACCACCTCTTTAACTCCTATTAGCATTCAAAAAAGTGGGCAGAGATTTCCCTCCCTCCCTTCCCGCTTTCACTCATTCAACTCTTGGGCTTAACAGGTGTTAGGTCCCAGCATGAATTGGGCCTTTCTCACCCTTGTGCAGGTCTCTCTCCCCCTGGGCAGGATCCCGATTTGGAGCCTCTGACCAGCCCTGCTCTCTCACACTCCCTCCACCCTTCTGAATGCTCCAGCCACATTCACACTACCACTCGTTGAATAGGCAAGTCCCCCTCCCCTAAGAAGGGAGTAAGAGCTTTCCAGGAAACTCCAGAGGGAACGGACTTTAAAACCCCTTCCCCTCCTGCCCCCGGGCGAGGGAAAACACACCCGCCTCAGCTTTCATGACCACTGCAGACCCTAAAGTCTTCCTCTTCTCCTTTATCTCTTTCAAACTTTAAAAACTCCCACGGCTGTTGGTTTGCAGCGGGCCCGGGGCCCCACGGCTGCAGACCCTAAAGGCCTCCTCTTCTCCTTCATCTCTCTCAAACTTTAAAAACTCCTGCGGCTGCGGTTTACAGCAGGCCCGGGCCCCACGACTGTTAACCCATGGCAGTCTTAATAAAATTCTCTCTGTCTCTTTCTCCCCCTCCCTAAGGAATCCCACGGCTGACGGGCCAGTCTGTTGACCCACAGTGGATTCTAAGGGGGGGTCTCACGTCAAAACTCTGTTCGACCGGCAGTAAAGGTATCCCCCACCCGCCACCCAGGTCAAGTGTTCTCTGTCTGATTCAGAAAATTCCAGCGCTGGGTAACTTGGCCCCTCGGTTCTCCAGGAGAACTCAGGCTGTGCCAAATTTCTGTTACGACAGACTTTGGGCAGCTACACTTCTAGGACAGCTGACTCTTTGGGGGACGCCCCATTGTGTCTGACTGTTCCCCATGGGGGGCTCATCTTCTCTGCCAGCTGATTCTCCTCTCAATGCCTTTTAAGCAATCTCTCTATGCTCTCTCTCTCCTGATATTAAGCCCAAGCATCTCATTCGCCTCTGTACACAGGACTGGCCTACATATCCCTTAGACAATCAAAATCAGTGGCCCCCCCAGGGATCCCTCAATCCTGATATTATCAGGGATTTATATAACTTTTGTAAGCATTCAGAAAGGTGGGTGGAGATTCCCTATGTCCAATCCTTTTCTCTCCTCCGTGAACATCCTTGGCTGTGACTCACCTGTAACCCCTCTAACCTCCACCCTCAACTCATGTTAGCATCTACCGCTTCCCCTGTAACTTCCCTTTCTCCCATTGTTCAAAGCACGTGTAAGCCTCCTCCTCTAGACTCCCCCAACCTGAAAATTCTATCTCTGCTCCCTCCTCCATCTCAGATTTCGAGCCTGCAGATAAACCTCCCCTGTACAGGCAACGCAAGTCTCCCCCGCTCCCCCTCCAACCCCTCCCACTTCTGCTCCAGAAGTTCAACCTATATATCCTCGCCTTCCAACCGCTCCCCAGTGCAGTTCTCCAGTAACCCGATCCAAGGCCACATCGGTGGTTTAACACCCCTCTGCGAAGTAGCAGGCGCAGAGGGTATTGTACAGGTGCACATCCCCTTCTCTATCTCAGACCTCTCACAAATAGAAAAACATCTTGGATCATATACAACTAATCCTACCACCTAAATTAAGGAGTTTCAATACCTCATCCCGTCCTATAGTCCCACTTTTCATGATATATACCTAATCCTTTCCAACACCCTGCTTCCGGAGGAACGTAGGAGAGTCTGGTAACAGGCTAGAACATACGCAGATGAAATTCACCAGACCACCCCAGCTCATCCCCTAGGTGCAGCGGCTGTCCCAGACCAGGATCCAGTCTG
>NW_007257986.1:402-1107 GCF_000164805.1 Carlito syrichta | reverse complement strand
TATCGTGTATCCCCTCAAAAAGTCCAACTGTCTGCCACACAAGTCACATATCTGGGGGTAGCCATCTCACACCGACAAAAGGCCATAACGACAGACAGAAAAGCGCTAATCCAATCCCTAAACATACCCAAGACTAAAGAGGAGATCCAATCATTTTTGGGACTGGCTGGATACTTTTGGGCGTGGATTCCCAACCTTGTCCTACTTGCAAAGCCACTGTATACTCTTATGAAGGGAGACCCCAGTGAACCACTCCTAACACCCTCTTCTGCCAAACAACCTTTTATTGCCCTTCAGCAAGCCCTCATAAAGGCCCCCACTCTCCATCTGCCAGATATACACCGACCTTTCATCTTGTATGTGCACGAAAACAAAGGGGTGACCCTGGGAGTCCTAGGGCAGCTTTATGGACAGGCATTCACCCTGGTGGCCTATCTCTCAAAGCAGCTAGACCACACCGTCTAGGTCTGGGCCCCAGGTCTGCAAGCGCTGTCTGCCACCCACATGCTGGTGTGTGAATCCAAAAAACTCACCTTTGGGGCCCCTATCACAGTAACCTCCCCCCACCATCTACAGCACCTTCTAAGCTACAAAGGTTTTCAAATGCTACCCCCCAGTCGAGTCCTATCACTCCTTGTCTTCTTTTTACAAGATCCCTCCATATCCTTTCAAACTTGTGTGCCCCTAAACCCAGCCACACTGCTC
>NW_007257986.1:0-382 GCF_000164805.1 Carlito syrichta | reverse complement strand
TCCCCAAATAGGGACTAGGTCAACCCCCAATCCTGCTTTAGACCTGTTGGGTATGGCAGCAACCTTGGAATGACAGGACCCGGGGTCTCCCTGCCTCAAATCTCAAGTCGTCGGCAGCCCAGGTCACTATAACGGTTGACTGGCGCCCCATCCATTTTCTCCTGGACACTGGGGCCACCCATTCCATCATACGAGAATTTTGGGGCCCAACTTCCCTGTCTAAGTCCCCTATAGTCAGGGTAGGGGGCCAGTCCATCACTCCACGCATAACTCCTGCAGTTACGTGCATTTTTGCAAACATCCCCTTCACTCATTCCTTTTAGGTACTGCCTCAATGTCCCATACCTCTTATGGGCAGGGACATTCTAGCCAAATTCCAGGC
>NW_007257985.1:2240-4052 GCF_000164805.1 Carlito syrichta | reverse complement strand
CATGCACAATTACAGAGGGAGGGGAAAGAACTCCAAACTTGATTTTACATGATTGGGTAATTTCTCCTAATGGGTACGGGAATACCTGGTATTGGTGGGTGCTGCCCGTGATTGACAGAAACCCACGTAATGGGTCAAGTGAAATGTTAGATAAGTTAGGTCCATACAATCTCGGTTTATGAAGTAACCTGGGCCGGCAGACAAAGGGTTACATTAGCCCTTTTAGTTTACCGATCCAGCCCAAGGCTTACTTAGGAAAGCTTGTTTGCTTAACTTTTGCATAGTCATTATGGGACAACAAAAGCCAAACTTAACAAAGTTTTAAATATGAATGCTGCGAACGCATACAGTGAATGTGGGGTAGAAAATCATATACTAATTCTGGGAATTTATAATAGCAAGCTTATAATAGCAAGGCAGTTACTTTTATAAAGGTCTTTGTTCCCTGCAGGTTTACATAGCCACTGCTGTAAATTATCACTGAGATATAAACCGGTGATAAAGCCCACCTAGAGAGGAGGTGGCTCCTCTAAGTCTGGTGCCACCTTGTAGGAATGTTTGAAAGAGGCTTATCGCTTTATCCTTTACATCCCGTTGTAAAAGCATAAGTTAGCCTACTGGTTTGGGTTTGACAATGCTTAACCCGAGGATTCTAAATACAAACACTGCTTAAAAACCGACATATGCCTAATTCTACGGGGTCTGAGGTAGGATTCAAAGTACTAAGATTTCATAAAATACATGAGGTAGTCATAAAATACATGAGGTAGGAATACACAAAATATATAGTAAACATGAGGTGGGGATATATGAAATATAGTGAACTAAACGCTGCTTTTACAGCAAATAAGTTTCTTGGTTTCTTGGGTCTCTCAATAGCATGCTCTTAACCTAAATCTATTGTTGTCCTCTCAAGGAGCCATGAGACCAGCCCCGATCCCAGTCAGGGAGAGAGGACTGAGTAGGGGGCCGCACCCTGTTTTCTTAAAGTACAGCAAATCCTGATCTAAACCCCATTTTTCACTACTGGATACACTGCTCTCTAAAGAAAGGAAAGTTAAATTGCCTCGAACAAAATAATTACCTTGTTATGCATTGCAATGGGCCTGGGGGTGGATTCTTGCAAGAATTAGCCAGCTTCCAGAGAGGCTGTCGGCTGTATCTTGCCCAAAAATGTCAAATCATTCACCATTTGTGATTTTTTTCTCTTGACGTTTATGTCACCTGCTCTGTCCAGAATTAATTGCCTTAACTCTGACCACGGGAAGTGCAGAGGAAGGTTTCCTGAAAACTGAGAAACTTACCAAGTGACTCTATGTACTTCCTAGATAGTGGCAGAGACCAGATTCATTGCTTTATCGATACTTTGCTTACAAAAGAAATCCCAGCTGGGCTCGGTGGCTCAGCCTGTAATCCCGCGCCTTTGGGAGGCTGAGGTGAGTGGATTGCCTGAGCCTGCGGGTTCGAGCCCCGCCTGGGCAGGCGAGACTTCATCTCTACAATAAATCAAAAAAATTAACCAGGCGTGGTTGGGCGTGCCTGTAATTCTGGCTACTCAGAAGGCTGAGGCGGAAGGATCGCCGGAGCCCAGCAGGTCGAGGCTGCGGTGGCCAGGAGCGGCCACTGCACTCCAGCCTGGGTGACAGAGTGACAGAGCGAGACCCCAACTCAAAAAAAAAAAAAAAGAAACCACTCAGACATTCTACTGCAGGACAAATAGCAGACTATTCCATTCCCTGGGCAAATCTCCTTCACATGCAGACAAGGACAACCCAACCACTTATGGTTTAGCATAATAATCTCTAGTAAACT
>NW_007257985.1:0-1126 GCF_000164805.1 Carlito syrichta | reverse complement strand
GAGCACCATGGTGAGATGTTGTCTCTACCATAAATCAAAAAATTAGCTGACTGTGGTGATGCTTGCCTGTAGTCCCAGCTACTTGGAAGACTGAGGAGAGAGGATCACCTGAGCCCAGCAGTTCAAGGCTGCAGTGGCCAGGAGTGTACCCCTGCCCTCCAGCCTGGGCAACAGAGTGAGACTCTGACTTACTTTCCAGACTCCCCCCTCCTGTTTCTTGGCAACCTCTGCCTACTCCAGGCCCCAGCACCTGCAGACCTTATCTCCCTCCCAAAATCTGTGCCTTCCCCATCTCATGCATAGACCATGCAGTGTGTAACCTGATGAGCTGGGCTTCTCTCTGAGAGCCCTGAGCATCTGAACTTCAGGGTTGTTCCTTTTGTTGTGGAAGTCCACAAGGGAGCTGTGTGTACCCAATAAGCAGAAAGCCAGATACGAGTGCATTAACGCTCAGGAGCAGAGGAAGGAATGCTTGACCTGGACAGAGTGTGAGGGCATGAGAGCCAAACTCTCAGATCCCACCTGCTTTTGAACATGACCGAGGGCTTTCATGGGTGAGACAGGTGTGCTGGAGGTGAGTATTGCTGCCCGTGTCCCCCGGTAGATTAAAGGTCTGGACGCATCATGGAGGGCTGCGGGACCCAAGGATGACAGAGGGTGGGATCTGGGGAACCCCAAGGGTCATTGTTCTTGGAAAGAAAAACAGGCTCATTCATCTTTGGGGCACCTCAGGGGACATGAAGATAATTGTTAGTGAACAGCCTCTGCCGAAATAACAACCTGCAGGTAACCATGCGTGGAAGGGAGAAAAGAATGGAGAGAAAGGGTGAAGCCAACACCTTACAGTTTTATGATACAGGCTAAGTTACCCGTCTCTGCAGGAATTCAGATGAGTCCCTTCAGGGTGGGGCAACTATGAATCAATCTGCTGCCAGCACTCAGACAAGTTTTCGTGTGAACACAAACCTTTCCTTTCCCTTGGGGTAATTATCTAGACTGGACACATTCACGACACACTTAATTTCATAAAGCGTTAATAGGCTGTTTTCTTTCCTTTTTTTAAATTAAGAAAGGAAGATTTATTTTGTGGTTTTTATTTTTTTTACGGGGGAGGGAGAGAGACAGA
>NW_007257984.1:0-3730 GCF_000164805.1 Carlito syrichta | reverse complement strand
TAGCCAGCTGGGAAGCCAGGTGAATTAACTAGCTGATTGAAATAGCTGGCCAGCTGGCTAACCAGCTGACTTAACTAGCTACCTACTTAGCTACTCAGCTGGCAAGCCAGTGGACATAATTAGTTTACTTAGCCTGCTAACAAGCTAGCTAGCCAGCAGACTCAACTAGCTGAATTAACTAGTTAGCTAGCTGGCTAGCCAGCTGACTTAACTAGCTCTCTACCTAGCTAGCTAGCTGGCTAGCCAGTTGACTTCCCTAGTTGATTTAATTAGCTTCCCACCAGGATAGCCAACTGACTTAAGTAGCTTGCTGCCTAACTAGACAGCCGGCGAGCCAGCTAGCTGTCTTAAATAGCTGGCCTGATGCTAGTCAGCTGAATTAAATTGCTTGTTATATATCTAGACAGTTGGCTAGCCAGCTGACTAAACTAGGTGACTTAACTAACTAATCAGCTGTCTAGCCAGCCGACAAGTAGCAAGCTACCTAGCTAGCCAGTTAGCTAGCCAGGTGACTTACCTAGGTGACTTAACTAGCTAGCCAGCGGATTAGACAGATGACTTAACTATCTAGCTACCTAGATAGCCAGCTGTCTAGTCAGTTGATTAACTAGGTGACTTAACTAGCTAACCTGCTGGCAAGCAGGCTGACTTAACAGTTTCGGTACCTAGCCAGCCAGCTGGATAGCCAGTTGACTTAATGAGCTAGCTACCTACATATCTCGCTGGCTTGCCAGCTGACTTAACTACCTAGGTATGTAGGTAACCAGCTGGCTATTCAGCTGACTTAATTAGGTTACTTAACTACCTATATAACGGGCTAGCTAGCTGAGTTAACTAGATAGGTACCCAGCTCTGCAGCTGGATAGCAAGCTGTCTTAAATCACAGACTTAACTAGCTAGCAAGCTGACTTTAATAGCTGACTTAGCTAGCTATCTAGCTAGCCAGCTGATTCAAGAAGCTGACTTAACTAGCTACCTAACTACCATAACTAGCTGACGAATCTAGCTAGCTTCTGAGATAGTCGGCTGATTTAACTAGCTGAAATAACTAGCTAGCCAGCTGATTGCAACCTGACTTCAAGCTGACTTAACTTTCTAGCATGTTGGTTGCCAGCTGATTTAACTAGCTGACTTAACCAGAAAGTCAGCTGGCTACCTATCTAGCCATCAGGCTAGCCAGCTGAATTACCTAGCTGACTTCAGCTAGCAAGCTGGCTGGTCACCTCACTTAATTTGCTAGCTATCTACGTAGCCAGCAGGCTAGCCAGCTGACTTAATTAGCTGATTTGAACAACTATCCAGCTGGCTAGCAAACTTAATTGTCTAGCTAGCTACCTACCTAGCCAGCTGGCTAGACAGCTGTCTAAACTGGCTGATTTAACCAGTTAGCCAGTTGTCTAGCCAGCTGACTTAACTTGCTGACATCACTAGCTAGTCAGGTAGCCATCTAGCTGATTTAACTAGCTAGCTATCTACCTAGCCAGTTGGCTAGCCAGCTATATTAACTAGATGAATTAACCAGCTATCCTGCTGGCTAACCAACACATTTAAGTAGCTCACTACGTAGCTAGCCATCTGGCTCACCAGTTGACTTAAGTAGCTGATTTAATTAGCAGCTATCTAGTTATCCAGCTGACTTAAATAATAAGCTAACTAGCTAGCTACCTAGCTAACAAGCTGACTTAAATAGTAAGCTTCCCTGCTAGCTATCTGACTTAATCAGCTAGATAACTAGTTAAACTTAATCATTATCTAACGTGCTACCTAGGTTACTTTATCATCCGTCTTATCTCGTTAGCTAATGAGCTGTCGAGCTGACTCATCCAAATGATGAAACTCGTTAACTGACTAGCTAGGTAGCCTACTCAAACAGCTGATTCAACCCGTTTGCTAACTAGCTAGCTAGCTGACTCAGCCAGCTGACTTAACCCATTAGTTAACTAGCTAACAACCTGACTCAACCTGCTGACTTTAACATTTCACTAACTAGCTAGCTAGCTGTCTTAATCAGCTTTCTAAATTAGAAAGTTGACTTAACTAGCTGACTTAGCTAGCTGACTTAACTACTTGGCTAGCTGATTAACTGGGTGGCTTACCTAGTTAAGTAGCTGACTTAACTAGCTGAATTAAATAGTTAACTATTTAAGTAGCTGAATAACGAACTGACTTAACTAACTAGCAAATTAGTTAGGTAGCAGACTTAAGTATCTGACTTAAATTATTAGCTAATTAGTGAACCTGAAGACTTAGCTAGCTGAATTACCTAGCTAGTTAGTTAGCTAGCTCATTTAGCTAGCTTACATAACTAGTTATCTTACAAGGTAGCTAGCTGAATTGACAAGTTGGCTAATGAGTTAGATAACTGTTTTAACTAGTTGGTAAACAATAAAATAGCTGAATTAACTAGTTGGTTAAGGAGTTAACTAGGTGACAACTTGTTGTCTGATGAATCAGTCGACTAGTTTGCTGGGTTAACACGTTGGCTGCCATCTAGGCCGACCTGTTAACTGGCTTAACAAGGTGTCTGAATAATCGGCTGACTATTTAGCTTGGATAATAGTTGGCTGAGGAGTTGGCCCCATAGTTAACTCGGTTAAGTAGTTGGCTGACTGTTTGCTGACCTAATTATTCGGCCGAATAGTTGGCCACATAGTTAGTTGACTTAACTAGTCGGCCGAATATTTAACTGACCTAAATTGTCAGCTGCCAAGTTGGCCCACTAGTTGGCCGATTGGTTATCTGACTTAACTAGTTGGCCAGCTAATAGGCAGACCAGTTAGCTGACTTAACTCGTCGGCTGGCGTGGAATCCGACAGGTGAACTGACTTAACTAGTTGGCTGGTGAGTGATCCGACTTGTCAGCTGAATTAAGTATTCAGCCAGCAAGTGAGCCGATGCATGCACTGCCAAAATTAGTCAGCTGGCAAGTGAACCGACTGGTGAGTTGACTTAACTAGTCTGCTGGCGAGCAAGTGGAATACTTAGTTGACTTGTTGGCCTGCGAGCGAGCTGACAAGTTAGTTGACCTGTTGGCTGGCAGGCACATCGAGTAGTTTGCTTACATGTTAGCAGGTGGGTGAGTCAACTAACTGGCTGACCTGATGTAAAGTGATGGAGCCCACTAGTTAGCTCTCCAGCTAGCTGAGTTGCTAGCCGACTAGTTAGCTAAGTAACTAACTGATTTGCTAGGTGACTTAACTAGCTAGCTGACTAGCTAGCTTGCTATCTAGCTGACATTACTATCTAGCAAACAAGCTATCTAACTGTATAGCTAACTGACTTAACTAGCTAGCTAACTGGCTAGTTAGAGGACTAGCTGACTTAACTATCTACCTGACTATCTGCTGAATAGCTAGCTGAGTTTACTGGCTAGCTGACTAGCAACCTGTCTGGCTAGCTGGCTTAACTAGGTACCTGAATAGTTAGCTGACTTGCTGGCTCACTTAACTAGCTAGCTGACTACCTAATTGACTTAACTAGCTGACTAACTAGTTGGCTAGCTAGCTGGCTAGCCAGCTGACTTAACTAGCTAGCTACGTTGTTGGCTAAACTGCTAGCCAGCCCTTTTTTTTTTGAGTCGTAGTCTCACTCTGTCGCCCAGACTGGAGTGCAGTGGCTGCTCCTGGCCACTGTAGCCTCAACCTGCTGGGCTCCAGAGATCCTTCCACCTCAGCCTTCCTAGTAGCCGGAATTACAGGCATGCGCTATAATGCCTGGCTGATTTTTTAAT
>NW_007257983.1:3092-5663 GCF_000164805.1 Carlito syrichta | reverse complement strand
GAGACCAGCCTGGGCAACTTGGTGAGACGTCGTATTTACAATAAATGAAAAAAAAATTAGTTGGACGTGGTCATGCACACCTGTAGTTCCAGCTACTTGGAAGTCTGAGGCGGAAGGATTGCTGGAGCCCAGTAGGTCAACTCTGATGGCTCTGGGAGCTTGACACTGCACTCCAGCCTAGGTGATGGAGTGAGATGCCAACTCAAAAAAAAAAAAAAGAAAAGAAAAAGAAAGAAAATTCTAAGATATTTGTCCTTCTATGACAGTTATAAGCATCAGCTCCACTTTAATAGCCTTAAGAAACTAGACAATTAAAGCAAAAACATGTATTGAAATATGGATAGAAGATAGGGAAGCTGATAAGGAAACACAGACCCTGTAGATGAAGTGGGCAATGGATTCTCTCCTGAACAGGAGATTTTGAGAACCAGTCTAGAGAATTAATTAGATTGGGTTTGAGAAGTATTATTGTAAAGAAATGCCATCTGGAGTATAAAAATAAGACCTTGTGAAATTGTGTTAGTGGATACTGGTGTAGTGGGTGAGGATGGTGACTGGGTAGAAAGATATAGTTGATGGGATGATGATGTATTTCTCCTTGCCATTATTTATATTTTTCTTTACCTTTACTCTTAATGGTAATAATAATTTCTGTAGTCTTGACCAACTCGTTTTAACAATCTGAGTTTCAGTTCTGTCATTTGTAAAACATACTTATAATTACTTATGCTGTAGGCATAATACTTTTGTTGCATTAATAAGTGAGTGTGCTCAGGGGAATGATAAAGATAATGCATTTAAAAGAGCTACTTACTATAGCAGGGGTCTTCAAACTTTTAAAACAGGGGGCCAGTTCACTGTCCCTTAGACCGTTGGAGAGGTGGACTATAGTTTAAAAAAAAAAAACTATGAACAAATTCTTTTTTTTTAAACTATAGTCCGCCCCTCCAATGGTCTACGGGACAGTGAACTGGCCCCCTGTTTTAAAAGTTTGAGGACCTCTGACTTAGAGTAAGTGCATACTGAATAATTAATATTATCTTTTTTAAAAATTCACATTTTTCATTCTTTTCCTATAGCAGCATAAATCTTAAGTTTTTGGTACTAATGGGACATGGAAATTGATCAAGCTGAGAAACTGTGCTGAGTTAATGGCAACTAGATTTTTATCTCAATTGTTTAATTACTCGGCATTAGCAATAACTACCTGAAATGGTACTTAAAAAATAATTGAAAGATCATGTCCAGTTTCCATGAGAAATAAAGTTGTAATCAATTAGCATCATCTACCTTTCAATTGGCAGTGAAATACCATTGGGTCTTGTTATCTTTTATCATAGTGATGCCTGGAAATGTCTTACTGAACACAAATTTACAATAGTTCTTAACTGTATCTAAATAGACTTGCTAAAAGTTGTCTTTACTTCTTTATTTTTAATCAGGTCATATTTATAAATCTGCCAACTTGCAGATGTAAGTAACTATTTCCAAACCAAGTTATCATTCATAAAATGCAGGGTCAGAATACATCTCTAAAGTTACTTACATACAACAATATTATTATTCAATGATTTTAATTGTAACTTGATTTTAAAACATAAAAGACCTTTTTAGGATACTCAAAACCAATCAACTAATGCATAATTATTGAATACTGTGATTAGGCAGTATTCTACATACCCAGTGTATAGTGAGGAATAAACAGACAAGATCTTTCTCTTAAGAAACTTGTATTTTAGTATATGTGTAGGGGTTATGGAGTGACTGGGGGTGCATAAAGTACTGAACTTAAAAGTAGGATAACAAATAAACAAGTGTCATATATTGATATAATTATTTGACAGCAGGTGGAAGATGACAATAGGAGTATAGAAAAAGCACAAGGAATATAAAGCCAATAATAAGACACATAGTTATAAGTAGAATTTATTCAATGAATTTTTAAAAAGAAAAATAAAACATTTATGTAGCTGAAAATAGGCATTCACAGTATATAAACAAAAATTGTCAAAACTTTAAGAAAACAATGGCAAATTAAGAATAGTAGATTTTATTCAATTATTACAATAATTGCTAGACCAAACAGTTTGAATAATAGTGAGAAAATAACTATTTGAAAACATAATTAAGGAGCTGAATTTACTTGATATATATAAAAACATGAACCCACCAATTAGATGCTACTAATTTTTCTCCTACTACACAGGGAATGTGCCCATTAATGCCAACATAATGGGCTACAAAGCAAATCTTAATACATGCAAAGGATTGTAATCATACAAAGCTGGCTAGTACAAGTTGCTCAGAAATTTATCATAAAAATAAAGATTAGAAGTTCATTTTGATTATTTTATTTTATCTTGAGCCCCTGTTCACTTATTCAAACAAATTTTTTCTCTGTGAAACTAAGTAGAACTGAGGAGGAATCAAAGAAAGCCTTATATATTAAACTCTTAAATAGAATCTTTGAATTCAAAGGGTCAGTAGGCCTTTTCCCAGCAAACAAAACCATTGAGGCAGTCCTGCAAATCAAGGAGGATGAAAATTCTTTTTTTTTTTTTTTGAGTTGGA
>NW_007257983.1:0-1488 GCF_000164805.1 Carlito syrichta | reverse complement strand
CACCTCGTCCATCACACCCACCTCGTCCAGCCTCAGCTTTTCGCAGCCAGACTTGGACCAGGCCTAGCATGTGGCCAGCACGTACAGAATGATGCGCATCTCCTCACTGCAGTTCTCCTCGGAGTGGGCGTCCAGCATGGCTTCGCCTTAACAGTACTCCATGCAGTTGGCTCGCATCATCACCAGATCCTCCTACTTGGGTCACATGGCTCACCGGGGGCTCCAAGGGCCCACCAACACTGCCCGGCACTCCAGCACCTGCTGCACCAGCTGGACGCCAATGTGCAGCCAGCGACAGTAGCAACTTCTGCACCAGCAGGCACATGCTGCGCCAGGGGTGGGGCAGACCTGACCCAGGAGCCAGCGTCTGTGACTTCAGCTACAGGTCAGTGGGCAGCCTGCCCACCCAGATCACATCTCCTCTGGGCAATGCCAACTCTGGGCTCTAGCCTTTGTGCCTGCTCGCCAAGTCTGTCTGCTGGCAGAACCTCCTCCAACGCATGGCCAGGCAGCCCCGTGCACCCAACAACTCCCGGCTCACCAAACACCCTAGCCGTGTAGTGGTTGATTGTTCAATCCGAGAGACCACCAAGAGCCAATTCCGATGAAAGTTCAAGAGGGTCTTTATTTACAAGCTCGAGCCTGGACCTCTGTCGACAACCAACACAGCGGAGTACATACAGAGGTACTGATTTCTTTAAGCAGGTGGCTTTTATGCTTTTACACAAAGAGAGGAAGAGTTTGGGGGCTTTCCAGTGTTTTACCATTTAATTGGGTAGTTCCTCTGGTGATCAGCTTAATTGTGGAGGATTGGCTAGCCTGACTCGGGCTGACCTTGGTCCACTAGCTGGGGAAGCTGCAGAGACATCTGGAAACATAGGTGACTACCCCCTGGCACTTGATTGGTTGTTGCTAAGGGGAAAGTGAGATAAGGGAAGAATAACTGGAGCTTTGTAGTTTTTCCCATAACTGGAACTTTAAACAGTTACAGTTTATGTTTTAAGACAGAAAACTAAAAACTAAAAATGGCTGTGCCATTGTCCACAAGTCAATTACATATTTATTGGGTTATAGCGTGCTTTTAACCTAAGTTTATAGTATACTCTATTATGGTCCTCTCAGCCAAGGCTCATTTTGATAATTTTAAATAACACCTCAGCAAAGAAAAATTACATGCAATAAAATTAGTACAAATTTAGAACTAAATTAAGACAAATCTAATAAAACATCAAAGCTTATCATAGCAGCTTAGGACATTCTTAAAGGAAAATCTATAGATCCAAAGACTCATATTAGAAAAGAAAAAAAATGTGCAAATTATTAGCAGTATTTCTTTCAAGAAATTAAAAGCCGGGCTCAGTGGCTCAGTCTGTAATCCTGCGCCTTTGGGAGGCTGAGGTGAGTGGATTGCCTGAGCCCGTGGGTTCGAGACCCGCCTGGGAGGCAAGACCTCATCTCTATAATAAATCAAAAAATTAGCCGGGCGTG
>NW_007257982.1:2335-4998 GCF_000164805.1 Carlito syrichta | reverse complement strand
ACTTATTCTCCTCTGATGGGCGTCCCAGTGCCAGGTTCTCCTCTGTGGTGGGTGCCTTAGTAAATGGCTCTCTGCTGTGAATGATACTGCATTGATTTGGCCTCCTCCGTGATTTGTGCCTATGTGACTGACTTTCCTCTAAATTGGGAACCTGATTGATTAGTATCTCTCTGTGATGTGTTCTAGTAACTGGCTCTCCTCCATACTGGTGTCCCAGTGACTAACCCTTCTCTGTAATTTGACTGCTCTCCTCTATAATGGGTGTCAAGTGACTGGCTCTTCTCTGTGATAGTTACCTTATTGACTGAGTCTCCTCTATATTGGATGCCTCCGTGACTAAACCTCTTCTGTGTGGATAACCCCCAAAACTGTTCCTTCTCTGTAGAAATGCTCCATTGACAGTTCTGCCTCAGTGATGGGTGACTCAGTCACTGAACTGCCTCCAAAATGATTTTCCCAGTGACAAGCTGTGCTTATTTTGGGTTTCTCACTTAGTCTCTTCCACAATGGGTTCCCTAGAGACTGGTCCTCCTTTGTGATGGGTGTCCCAGTGAATGGGCCTCCTCCATAATATGTGTTCCTGTTATTAGGTCTCCTCTGCCATGAGTGCCTCAGTGACTGACCTTCATATATGATGTTTTCCCTTGTGACTAACCCTCCTTAGCAATTGTTGTAATAATGACTGCACCTCCTCCATAATGGGTGCCTTGTTAACTGGCCTCTTCTCTGATTCGTAACCCAGTGACGGGCCATCTTCTGTGACGTGTGATTCAGTGACTAGCTCTCTTTTGTAAAGGGTACCTCATTTTCTGGTCCTCCTCTGTAATGGGTTCCTCAGCTACTGACTTTCCTCTGTGATGGATGCCCTAGTAATCAGTTCTCCTCAGTGACTGATGCTCCTCCATAATAATTACCCCACTGACTACTCCACTTCTGTGATGGGTGTACTACTTAATGGTTCTCCTCATTAATGGGTGCCCTAATGACTAGCCTTTTGAAAGGAGTTCCCATGACTGGACCTCCTGTGTGATAGGTCCCCCAGTGACTGTCCTTCCATAATGGGAATTTTGCATTTAGCAATTGTCCATGGCGTGTACCCCAGTGATAGGCCCTCCCCTTTGATGAGTAATACAATGAAAATTCTTCTTTGTGTGTTTTCCTATGGAAAGTTCTCCTCTGTGTTATGTGCCTTTATGACTGGCCCGTCTCTGTAATGGCGGATGTACGGTACAGCAGGAGACACTCATAATGGGTGCCCCAGAGACTTGTCCTCCTCTGTAATAGGATCCTCAATGAATGGTCCTTGTCTCAGATGTGTACTTCAGTGGCTTTCTCTCTTTTTTATGATTAAATCTGTGACTGGCTCTCTTTTGTGATGTGTGACCCAGAGACAGGCTCCCTTCATGATGTTTGTCCCAGTGATTGATTCTCCTCTCTGATGGGTGTCCAGTGAGCGGACTCCTTCTACAATGGGTGCCTCAGTGCCTGGCCCTCTTCTGTAATATTCGCCCTAGTGACTGGCCCTCCTTTGAGATGGATGCTCCAGTAATTGTTCTTTATAAATGGCACCTCAGTGACTGTCTTTCCTCAGTAATCAGTGCCCCAGTGACTGGGCCTCATAGACATTGTTGTGCCCGTAACTGACTCTCATCCATTATGAATTTCCCAGTGACTGCATCTGCTGTGATTGGTACTGGTGACTGACTTTCCTACAGAGTTGTGGACCCAATGGCAAACCCTCTTCTGTGATCAGCACCCACTAACTGGGCCTCCTCTATAATGGCTGCCAAATTAATTTTCTCCTTTGTGTTGGGTGTCCCAGTAACTGAGCACTCTCCATAATGTGTGCCCCAGTGATTAATCCTTCCCTAAGATTGGTGTGTCTGTGACTGGTCTTATATTATGGATGCCCTCCTCTGTGCTGAGTATCACAGAGACTTAGCCTACAACATAATCAGTGCTGTAGTGACTGGACCTTGTTTGTGATTGGGATCTTAATGACCAGTCATTCTCTGTGACGGGTGCCACACTAGCTAATCTTCTATGATGAGTGCACCAGTAACTGATCCTACTCTGTTACTGGGACACTCTTACCATGTTCCATAATAGGATCTCTATTAACTAGGCCACTTCTGTGATTGTTGCCCCAGTGATGGACCTTCCTCCAAGGTAGGTACCCCAGTGAATAGTCCTCTTTTGTGATGGGCATTCCCGCAACTAATTCTCCTCCATAATTAGTCTCCAATTGACTAACCTTCTGACGGGTGCCCCAGTAACTACCTCTCCACTCTGATGGATATTCAAGGACTCTCCTCAGTGATAGATTCCCCCAGTGGCTGGACAGTCCTGGTAATTCTTTCCCCAGTGAAACGCCCTCCTCTGTGATGGGTGCCGTAATGACTGGTCTTCCTCTGTGGAAAATACCCCAGTAACTGATCCTACTCCGTGATGAGTGTTCCAGTGATTAGGGATTGTCTTTTACTTTTGCTCCAGTGACTGGGTGTCCTATATAATGAGTGCATCAGTTACAAGTTCAACTCTGTTATGAGTGCCACAGTGACTGTGCTTTCTTGTTGACTTGTGCTCTAGTGACTGACTATTCTCCATAACGAATGTCCTAATAATTGGTCTACTTCCATAATGTTTACCCCAATGACAAGCCT
>NW_007257982.1:0-836 GCF_000164805.1 Carlito syrichta | reverse complement strand
CCATCATAATGGATGCTCCACTGTCTGGCCATCCTCCACAATAAGAATCTCAGTGAATTGGCCACCTTCCAAATGTTCATCCTCGTGATTAGCATACCTCTGTGATGGGTGCCCCAGTGATTGACCCTCTTTCAAAATGGGTGCCCCAGTGACACATGTTCATCTGTAATGTATGCCATAGTGACTAGCCCTCTGCGGTGTTGTGTGGCTCAGTAATAGACTCTTCCCCTCAATAGATACCCTGTGACGGATCTCTTTCTATGATGGGTACCTCAATGTCTAGCCCTCTTCTGTGATGGGTATACCACAGACTGGTCTTTCTATGTAATGGATGCCTAAGGGACGATCTGACCTCTGCTGTGAATATCCCAGTCAATGAATTTCTGTGATGTGTTTCCTAATGACTAGCCTTTCTCTTTGATGAGTACCCCATTACTGCGCCTCATCTCTGCTGCTTTCTCCATTGACTGTCTCTCCTTTGTGATCCATGTCCCAGTGATTGGCTCTCCTTCTAATGCATCAGTGACTAATCCTCCTCTGGGATCCGTTTCTCAGTAGCTAGTCCTCATCTGTATTGGATGCCACAGTGACTTTAATTCTCTGTGATGGATGCCCAACTGACTAGCTCTCCTCTGTGATGGGTTCCCCAATGACTGAGTCTCCTCCTAATGGGTACCCCAGTGACTGTCCCTCTTCTGTGAAGGGTGCTTCAGTGACTGTGCCCCAATCTTACAGGTGTCCCAGTGATTAGGCCTCCTCTGTGATGGTACAACAAGGACAATGCCTCCCCTCTGTTAGCTGCCTCAGATGCTGGCCTTTCTCTATAATAACTAGGT
>NW_007257981.1:0-10731 GCF_000164805.1 Carlito syrichta | reverse complement strand
GCCAACTAGCCAGCCAACTAGCTTGTCAGCTAGTTAAGTCAGTTAGCTAGCCATCTAACTGTTTAAGTGAGCTAGCAAATCAGCTAACTATTCAGGTACCTAGTTGTCAGCTAGTTAGTCAGGCTGCTACTCAGCTAGATAGTTAAGTCAGCTAGCTAGTCAGCTAGCTATTGAGCTAGAGAGTTAAGTCAGCTAGCAAATCAGCTAGCTACTCTTCTAGCTAGTCGGTTAGCAACTCAGCTAGCATGTGAGCTAACTAGTGGGTTTCTTGGCTTTCCATCAGGTCAGCTCACTAATAGGCTCACTCTCCTGCCAACCGGTCAGCAAACTAGTCAGCTCTCATGCCAGCCAACAGGGCAAATTATTTATCAGCTCGATCGCAGGCCAACAGTCTGTTCATTAGTTGGCTCGCTTGATAGCAGACTAGTTAAGTCAGCTCACTGGTCAGCTCATTAGCTGGCCGACTAGTTATGGCAGTGCATGCATCAGCTTACTCACCAGCAGACTAGTTAATTCAGCTGACAAGTCGGCTCTCTCACCAGCCAACTAGTTAATTCGACTCACCTGTCTGCTCACTCACTGGCCGACTAGTTAAGTCAGCTAACCTTTTCGGCCTACTGGCAGGCCAACTAGTTAAGTCAGCTAACCAATCGGCCGACTAGTGGGCCAACATGTCAGCCTACAAGTTAGGTCAGCTAGACGGCCAACTAGTTAGGTCAGCAAATTACCTAGCCAAATACCTACCCTAACTAATTATGGGGCCAACTCATCATCTACCTATTTAACCAAGCTAAGTAGTCGGCCGATTAGTAAGCCAACTTGATAAGCCAGCTAACAAGTCGGCCGAGTAGTCAACCAATGTATTAAACCAGCTAGCTATTCAGCCGACTTGTCAGCCAACAAGTTAAGTCACCTAGCTAACTCGTTAACCAAGTAGTTAAGTCAGCTATTTCACTCGTTTACAAACTAGTTAAAACAGCTCTCTAACTCATTAACCAACTCTTTAATTCAGCTAGCTATCTCGATAGCCAACTAGTTAAGTGAGCTGGCTAAGTGAACTAGCTAACTAGCTAGCTAGCTATGTAAGCTAGCTAAGTGACCTAGCTCATTAGTTAGCTAATTATTTAAGTCAACTACTTAAGTCTGCTACATAAATAGTTAGGAAATTAACTAAACCAGCTCATTATTCAGCTAGTTAAATAGTTAGCTAACTATTTAATTCAGGTAGTTAAGTCAACTAGCTAACTAGTTAAGTCAGCCAGTAAAGTCAGCTAGCTAAGAAGTTAAGTCAGCTAGCTAAGTCAGCTAGTTAAGTCAACTTCTAACTTAGTCAGCTGGTTAAGACAGTTAGCTAGCTAGTTAGCTAAAGGATTATGTCAGCATCTTGAGTCAGGTAGTTAGCTAGTAACTAACGGGTTATGTCAGCTGGTTGAGTCACCTAGGTAGCTCGTTAGCAAATGAGTTGAGTCAGCTGTTTTAGAAGGCTAGCTAGCTAGTTAGGTAACGATTTAGGTCAGCTGGATGGTCAGCTAGCTAGCTAGATAGCAAATGAGTGAAGTGAGCTGGATGAGTCAGCTAGCCCGATCATTAGCTAACGAGATAAGTCAGATGATTAAGTCACCAAGCTAGCACGTTATATAACTATTAAGCTAACTAGTTATCTAGCTGGTTAAGTCAACTAACTAGCAAGGCAGCTTACTATTTAAGTCAGCTTGTCAGCTAGGTAGCTATCTAGTTAGCTAACTATTTAAGCCAGCTGAGTAGCTAGGTAGCTAGCTATATAGCTTACTATTTAAGTCAGCTGGCTAACTAGGTGATTGCTAGTTAAGTCACCTTAAGTCAGCTGTCTAGCTAGGTTGCAAGCTACACAGCGAGCTAATTAAGTCAGTTGGCTAGCCAGCTGGCTAGCTGGTTGATTCAGCTAGTTAAGACAGCTGGTGAGTCAACTGGCTAGGTAGGTAGCTAGCCTAGTTAAGTTAGCTAGATAGCTAACTGGCTAAATAGTGATGTCAGCGAGTTAAGTCAACTGGCTATTCAACTGGCTAGCTGGTTTAGTCAGCTAGTTTAATCAGCTGTCTAGCTAGTAGGCTAGGGAGGTAGACAGCTAGATAAGTCAGCTTGCTATCCAGCAGGATAGTTGTTCAAGTCATGTAGTTAAGTCAATTGGCTAGCCTGCTGGCTACGTAGATAGCTAGCAAGTAAAGATAGTTGGATAGCAAGCTTGTTAGCTTGTCAGCTAGGTAAGTCAGCTTGCTAACTAGCTGGCTAGATATGTATCCAGGTTGTTAAGTCAGCTGGCGACCAGATGGCTAGCTAATTAAGTCAGCTCCTTAAGACAGTTGGCTATCCAGTTTGTTATCTAATTAAAAAGCTGGTTAAGATAGATGGCTAGACATCTGACTAGATAGTTATTTCACTTAGTTAAGTCAGCTGGCTAGCTAGAAAGCTAGCTATATTAGTCAACTAGTTATGGCAGCTAGGTACCTAGTTAAGTCAGCTAGTTAAGTCAGCTGGCTAGCTAGATAGCTAGCTAGATAGCTAGCTAATTGAGCCAGCTAGATAAGCTAGCTGGCTAGCTAGGTCAATAGTTGCTTAAGTCAGCTTGCTAGGTAGATAAGTCAGCGAGTTAAGTCAGTTGGACAGCCAGATGCCTAGCTGTATCACTACCTAGTTAAGTCAGCTGACTAGCCAGTTAAATAACTAGTTAGGTAATCTAGTTAAGTCGACTCACCAGCCAGCTGGTTACATATGTACCTAGGTAGATAAGTCAGTTGGCAAGACAGCGGGCTACATAAGTAGCTAGCTAGTTAAGTCAGCTGGCTATCCCAGCTGGCTAGCTAGGTACCTAGACATTAAGTTGGCCTACTAGCCAGCAGGCTGGCTAGTTGCCACCTAATTAATCAGCTGACTAGACAGCTGGCTAGCCATGTTACTAGATAGTGAAGTCAGTTGTCTAGTGTTGGGAGCCAGCCTTGGAGGTCTGCCTGATTGACAAAGTCCAGGTGTGCTGAGGACCCCCGCCTGCAAAGTGAGTCCTGGCAGCTGAGGCACTTCTGTCTTCTGTCGTTGCTGTTGGTACACCTGAAGAAATTCTGTGCAGTCGTGGAAGAAGAAGATGGCATGTATATGTAAAGTATCACAGATAACCTGGAAATGTCATTGTTCATTTTTCCATTTCCCTCTATGCTGTTTGGCCTTTTCTACCATATGCAAGGGATAAACTCTGAAGCACATCAAGAATGCTTTCTTTCACTTGGTTATGTTACTAGATATTGCTTAAGTAATAAATGATATAAGTATATTCACTTCTTATTTGATTTAGAATTATGTAGTTTAGTGTTTAGACATAAGGATTTTTTTTTAATTTTTTATTATGGAGTTGTGGGGTACAGTTGAGGGTTAGGTATACAATTGCGCTTCATTCAGGCACCCTGTTGATATGGGGTGTTTCCTCGTTCCCAGACAGATATTTGCTACTGTGAATCCCATCTCCCTCCCCCCACCATAGTTTCCCAGTACGGTCAGTCATTTTCGTATAGTATTGCATTGGATGTTTAAGGTCGATTATATGAGTGAGAACATGTGATACTCGGATCTTTGTTTCTGTGAGAGGTCACTCAGTATAATAGACGCTAGTTCCATCCAGGTTACTGCGAAATTCATTATTTTGTTCTTTTTTATGGCTGCGTAGTATTCCATCGTGTATATGTACCACATTTTTTTAATCCAGTTCTCTTTTGACGGGCAGCATGGCTGTTTCCAGGTTCTTGCTATTGTGAACAATGCTGCGATAAACATGCGTGTGCAGGTATCTTTTTTATAGAGTGATTTGTGTTGTCCAGGATATATTCCCAGTAGGGGGATTGCGGGGTCATATGGGAGGTTGGTATTTACAGCTTTTAGGAAACGCCACACTGCTTTCCACAGAGGTTGCACTAGTTTACACTCCCACCAACAGTGTAGAAGTGTTCCCTTTTCACCACCCCCTCTCCAGCAACTGTTATTTTTTGACTTGTTGATAATTGCCATTCTGACTGGGGTTAAGTGGTATCTCAGTGTGGTTTTGATTTGCATCTCCCTGATGATTAGTGAGGTTGAACATTTCATGTGTTTGTTGGCTGCTCGGATGTCTTCCTTTGTGAAGTGTCTGTTCATATCTTTTGCCCATTTATAATGGGTTTGTTTGTTTTTTTTCTTTTCAGCACGTTTGAGTTCCTTGTAGATCCAGGATGTTAAGCCTTTGTCGGACCTGGAGTTGGCAAATACTTTTTCCCAGTCTGTAGGCTGTCTCCCTACTTTCTTGATGGTTTCTTTGGCTTTGCAGAAGCTTGTCAGTTTAATAAGGTCTCACTTGTCTATTTTCTCTCTTATGAGCTGTGGGTTTTGGGTTTTGTTCAGGAATTGGATGCCAGTTCCGATTTCCATGAGGGTATTTCCTTCATTTTCTAAGGTTTTTATGGTTTGAGGTTTTACATTTAGGTCTCTGATCCATTTGAAATTAACCTTTGTGCATGGGGATAGATAGGGGTCCTGTTTCAATCTTCTGCATGTGGTCAGTCAGTTTTCCCAGCACCATTTACTGAATAGGTTCTCCTCTCCCCAGTGGTAGGTGGTGGAGTCTTTGTCAAAGATGAGTTGGTTGAGAAATTGAGGTTTTGCTTCTGGAATCTCAATTCTATTCCATTGATCTATATGCCTGTTCCTATACCAATACCAAGCAGTTTTGATGATTGTAGCTTTATAGTAAAGTTTGAAGTCTGGTAATGTAATAACACCTGTTTTGGTTTTTTTTGCTGAGGATTGTTCTGGCTATTCTTGGACGTTTGTGTTTCCATATGAATTCCTGCATTGTTTTTTCTATGTCTGAGAAGTATGTTGCTGGTAATTTGATGGGTATTGCATTGAATTTGTAGATTGCCTTAGGTAAGAAGGACATCTTCACAATGTTGATTCTTCCGATCCATGAGCATGGGATATTTTTCCACTTGTTTGTGTCAAATTTGATGTCTTTGAGCAGTGTTTTGCAATTTTCCTTGTAAAGGTCTTTCACGTCTCTGGTTAGGAAGATGCCAAGGTATTTCATTTTTTTGTGGCTATTGTGAATGGAATTGTGTTTTTCATTTGGGTTTCTGTTTGTTTATTATTGGTGTAGAGAAATGCAATTGTCTTTTGTACATTTATTTTTATCCTGAGACTTTGCCAAAGGCCTTTATCAGTGTAAGGAGGTTTTTGACAGATTCTCTTGGGTTTTCAAGGTATACAATCATGTCATCTGCAAAGAGAGATAATTTGACTTTCTCTTTTCCTATTTGGATACTGCCTGATTGCCTTCTCGTTACTGGCTGATTGCAGTTTCAGGGGAAATGGTTCTAATTTTTGACCATTTAGGAGTATGCTCCCTGTGGGTTTCTCGTAGATGGCTTTTACTGTTTTGAGGTATGTTCCCCGTATGCCTAGATGTTCAAGGTTTTTTATCAAGAAGGGGTGCTGGATTTTATCAAAAGCTTTTTCTGCATCTAATGATATAATCATGTGGTTTTTGTTTTGACATCTGTTGATGTATTTAATAACATTTATGGTTTCACAAATGGTGAACCAGCCTTGCATCCCAGGAATGAAGCCTACTTGGTCATGATGGATGATTTTTGAGATGTATTGCTGAATCCGGTTTGCTAGGATCTTGTTGAGAATTTTAGCATCTATGTTCATCAAAGATATTGGCCTGTAGTTCTTTTTCTTTGTTGGATCTTTACCTGGCTTGGGTATCAATGTAATGTTGGCTTCGTAAAATGATTTGGGGAGCGTTCCAGCTTTTTCAATTGCCTGGAATACCTTCAGTAGGATTGGTTTCAGCTCCTCTTAAATGTCTTGTAGAATTCTGCTGGAAAGCCATCTGGTCCAGGGCTTTTTTTGGTAGGAAGTTTCTTATTATGTAGTCGATTTCCTTGATTGTTATTGGTTTATTTAGGGTTTCAATTTCTTCTTGTTCCAACTTAGGTAGGTTGTGTGATGTCAGAAAGTCTTTCATTTCCTTAAGGTTTTCAAGTTTGTTTCCATACAAGTGTACGTAGTAGTCTCTAATGATCTTTTGTATTTCTCCAGGGTCAGATGTGACTTCATCTTTTGTGTTTCTGATTGTGCTTATTGGGTTTTTATCTCGTTTTTTCTTGTTCAGTCTAGCTAGGGGACCATCAATCTTGTTTATTCTTTTGAAGAACCAGCTTTTTTTTCATTGATTTTTTTCTATTATCTTTTTGCCTTCTATGTCCTGGATTTGGACTTTTATTTTGGTGATCTGGATTCTTCTGCTGAAATTAGGGTTTTTGTGGTCTTGCTTTTCCAGTTTCTGTAGGTGACTTGTTAGGTTGTTAATTTGTGTTCCTTCCATTTTTCTCATGTGTGTTGTAGGGATGTAAATTTCCCTCTTATTACAGCTTTTAAGGCATCCCAGTGATTTTCTTAAGATGTTTCTTCATTTTCATTTGTTTCTAGGTATCTTTTGATCTCTGTTTTGATGTCATCATTGACCCAGAAGTTGTTTAGCATCATGCTGTTTAGTGTCCATGTCTTTGTGGGTTTTGGGGAGACTTTGTTGGTGTCAATGTTTATTTTTATTCCACTGTGGTCCGAGAAGGTGCATGGTAGGATTTCAGTCCTTTTAAATTTGCTTATACTTGATTTGTGTCCAATTATGTGGTCGATCTTAGAATATATTCCATGCGGTGATGAGTAGAATGTGTATTCTGTGGTCTTTGAATGGAGTGTTCTATAGGTATCAATTAAGTCCATTTGGTCCAGAGTCTCATTGAGGTTCCAGATCTCCTTGCTGATTTTTTGCCCTGATGATAAGTCTAGGGTTGTGAGTGGTGTATTAAAGTCCCCAGTTATTATGGTGTTAGAGTCAATGTCTTTCTTTAGTTTTCCTAGAAGTTGCTTTATGAATGTTGGCGCACCTATGTTCGGTGCATATATGTTTAGGATAGTTATTTCTTGTTGATGGAGTGAACCTTTTATCATTATGTAGTGGCCCTCTGTATCTTTTTAAATTTGTGATACCTTAATTGGTATTTTGTCTGAAATTAGGATTGCGACTCCTCCTTTCTTTTGTGTTCCATTCGCCTGAAAATTTGTTTCCCATCCTCTTACTTTGATGCTGTGTATGTCCTTTCTAGTGAGATAGGTCTCTTGAAGGCAGTATATTGTTTCCTGGTGATATTTTATCCATTTTGTCATTCTATGTCTTTTCAGTGGTGCGTTTAGTCCATTCACATTCAGACTAATTATTGAAATGTGAGAGTTCGTCCTTATCATGGAGTTCTTTTTGAGTTGTTGTTCTTCCACTTGGTTTTTTCTTTCTTTTTTTTGTCTTTCTTTTGGTTTTCGGGTTGGTTTGTGTATATTTTATTCTTTTCCCTGTACGCTTGTGAAGAACGTTGTTCTTTTTTCCTTTTCTTCTGTGTTTAGTTCTTTCTTGTGTTTCATGTAGAGATGGTTTGGTGGAAGCATAAGTTCTTAGGGATTGGATATCTGGGAAAGATTTTAATTCTCCCTCACTGATGAAGCTTAGCTTGGCCGGGTATGTTATTCTTGGTTGAAATTGTTTATCTTTTAGGACTTTGAAGATAGGACTCCAAGTTCTCCTAGTCTGCAGGGTTTCTGCAGATAAATCTACTGCTATTATGATTGGTCTTCCATGGTAGGTGATCTGGCCTTTTTCTCTTGCTGCCTTTAGGATTTTTTCTTTTGTGCTTACTTTATTTAGGCGAATTATTATGTGTCTAGGAGTTGGTCTTCTCATTTGTTGTTTGCTGGGGTTCTCTGAATCTCTTGTGTTTGAATTTTTGCATCACTGATTAGATAAGGGAAGTTTTCTTGAATGATCTCATGGAAAGTTTGTTCCAATGTTGTCTCTGTTTCTCTTTCTGCCTCAGGGAGTCCGATTATTCTTAGGTTAGGCCTCTTGAGGTAGTCACTCATCTCTTGAAGGTTTTGTTCTGTCTTTTTGAGCTTATTTTCTGTGTTTTCAAGAGATTGGGTTATTTCTATATTTTGGTCCTTAAGCTCTGAGATTCTTTCTTCTGCTTGGGTAATTCTGCTTTCCATGCTTATCAGTTTGTTATTTATTTCATTCACAGTATTCTTTATTACTGTTATCTCAGATATCAGCTCCTTCCTAGTTTCTTCTTGTGTCTCCTCAATTCTTTTTAATCTCACCATTATTGTTTTGATATCTATATTTGCAGTTTGAGACCCTTTGTTCTGGGGGCTTTTCATTGTTTGCATTCCAAAGTCAGTTTTCTCAGTGTCTGCTCTCCCAGGCGTCTGGGAGAGACCCATACTCTTCTTTTGGTTTTTCTTCATTTCTGTAGATTTTTCTCCCTCTCCCCCTTTCCCTCCCCCTCTTCAATTCTGTTTTTGAGGGAAGGTGGGGTTGCTTTTATTTCTCTTCTGCAGTGACCTGTTCTTCCTTATGAGAGTCTTCTGGCTTTGTTCACTTTACCCTCTGCTTTACAGTCTGTCTATTCAGCAGTATGCAGTCTTGGTCCCTAGATTTAAAAAGGGGGCATATAAAAGAGGAAAATAATGAAGTAATGGGGTGTCAATAGGGAGTTAGAAAGAGAGAAGTGTGAGAAGGAAAACAGATATACATACCAACTATCAGGTATGAAAGAGACACAGGGCCGGGAAGAGGTGAAGAAAGACATGTAAAAAAGATTCCCTAAAGAGTACTGATAGCTACACAGAGACAGGCCAATAAAATCAAGAAACAGTGTAAGTCAGAAGGTAAACAACAAACGTGATCTAAACTAACAGTTACAATGATAAAATCATAAGTCAAAATAAGCAAAAGAGAGAAGTGCAAGAGGTATAACAGATATACATACCAACCATCAGGTGAGAAAGAGACACAGGGCCGGGAATAAATGAAGAAAGACATGTAAGAAAGATTCCCTAAGGAGTACTAATAGCTACACAGAGACAGGCCAATAAAATCGAGAAACCATGTAAGTCAGAAGGTAAACAACAGACGTGATCTAAACCAGCAGTCACAATGAAAAAATCATAAGTCAAAATAAGCAAAAATGAGAAGTGCGAGAGGGAAAACAGATATACATACCAACTATCAGGTGAAAAAGAGACACAGGGCCAAGCAGAAGTGAAGAAAGACAGGTAAGAAAGATTCCCTAAAGACTACTGATAGCTACACAGAGACAGGCCAATAAAATCAAGAAACAGTATAAGTCAGAAGGTAAACACCAAACGTGATCTAAACCAACAGTTTCAATGATAAAATCATAAGTCAAAATAAGCGATCAGACTAGAGTCACTTCTGTGATCTCTGATTCCGGCGTCTCCCTTTTGTTTTTTGTTGCAGCGTAGGGGTGGGACTTTGTCTCTTGTTTCACGCTGTTGCCTTAGGAACTGAGGTAAAGTTTGTTGATAGGTGGGCGGGGCAATGTAAGTCTCTGCCTGGAGAATAGCAAGGTAGTTTACCCAGATCTGTTTTTCTCCACTTGTCTGGGTCCCCTGGCTTGGGGTCTTGCACTGAGTGCCTCAGCCAGGGTGGGCCCAGAGCTCCAGAGCTCCAAAACTCCAAAGGGCAGGCAGTGGGCGGCAAGAGTGGCTCTGGGCCCCCCACATGGTACTTCAGTTAGGAATGGGACTGGTGTCTTTGAGGAGCGGGCACCCCGAGCCTCCCTGTGTGACCGACGGGGTCAGGTGCTGGGCTGGAGACAATGCAGCCGGGGAGAGAGCCGGAGGGAACAGGGACCCAAAAATCCCCTTCACGCAGTGGAATAGCAGCAGGCTGCAATATCTGGCCTTAGGAAATGAGGTAAAGTTTGTTGATAGGTGGGCGGGGCAATGGAAGTCTCTGCCTGGAGAATGGCGAGGCAGTTTAAGCAGATCTGTTTTTGTCTGCTTGTCTGGGTCCTCCGGCTTGGGGTCTCACGCTGAGTGCCTCAGCTAGGGTGGACCTGGATTTCCAGAGTTCCAAAGTCCCAAAGGGCAGGCAATGAGAGGCAAGAGTGGCACTGGGCCTCCTACAGAGTATTTCATACAGGAATGGGACCGATGTCTCTGAGAGGTGGGTGTGCAGAGCCTCCCTGTGTGACCGGCGGCTTGGTGCCTGGTGCCCGGGCTGGAGACAATGCAGCTGGGGAGGGATCTGGAGGGGGCTGGGACCAGAGAGCTCCACACATGCAGTAGAACAGCAGAAGTGGGGGAGGGCGTAATATCTGGCCCTGCGTGGGACTGAAGTTAGTGGGCCTGGCACCAGCATGGTTGGTGGTGGCCTGGGGGATGGGGGAAGAGAAGTAATACCCTTATTGGGAACTCACGTTCAGAGAATCTCACCAGTTCATCTATGCCATCGCCATCTTGCCTCTCCAGACATAAAGATTTTTAGAAGCACAAGTTTATAGTAGTTTATTATGAATTCATTATAAGTTTTAACACTTTATAGGAGTTATGTAGGTGATTTATAACACTGTTTTCACTGACTTTGGATAAAGATTAATGCTAAGGTTTTTACTTAATTCAATAGTTAAAACTCTAAGTTAACATTTATAGAGTGGGTTTTCACTGAACTCATAATATACTAATTAGACATTTTTATGATAACTTAACTAAAGACAGAAAGCAACCTTGGGGGCCTGGGAAACATTACTAAAAGCTTCTTTTGAGTTTTCTTTAGAAACAAACACTGCAGGATAAAAGAAAAGTAATGAA